>NW_028234404.1:46873389-46905889 GCF_977035675.1 Penaeus japonicus | reverse complement strand
TGAACGAACACTTGCCTCGACGAGGAACGTGTGCTGTGAACCTGTTTTGAGAGGAAATGTTTAAAACATCTTTAGCCGGGGGAGCAGAGGGTAATTCCGATGATATTAACAGTGATATAGAACAATGTACGGTAGTTAACAAAGGTGCTATCAATCAAGCTGAGATTTGCACGAACGCCGACAGGACATGGAAGTGCAAAATGATGAATATGCAACCGCTGGGCTTATCAATGGGGTCTCCACCAGACCCTTTTATCACATCCTAATCTCAGTCTACGGCAGACCACCACCCATGTAATGACGATGATATGAATCTGAGGTGAAGATCACTCCATCATTACCATCATTAATTTCTTTTTTATTATGTATAACAGCATTTACGACTTCCATTTCTACATAAAAACGCGGGCGACCGATGAGGGTGATGTATACACCATCACCATTACTGAATAACAAAGTGTAATAATGGTGAAGCTCACAATAAAAAGCAGCCATAAGTTGCATTCCTGGTCGACAATATAAATTGCCTTTTCTGAAAAGTGGGGGGAAAGAATGCTGGACGTGGCGAAATTTGGCAAAATTGAATAACTTCTGAGAGCCAGTTGCACAGTTCATGGACAGGGCGGTGGGAGTGTGGCTGGCAGGAACGACATGGGGGTATCAGGAACGGTGCTATGGGAGAGGAGGAGGAGGAGGAGGAGGAGGAGGAGGAGGAGGAGGAGGAGAGGGAGGCGGAGGAGGAAGAGAAGGTGATGGGAAGGGGGAAGGGAGGGGAAGAAGGACGAGGAGGAGGAGGAGGAGGAGAAGAAGGTGGTGGTGGAAGTGGTGAAGCAGGAGGGGGGGGGGGATGGGAAGGGTGAAGGGAGGGGAAGGAGGAGGAGGAGGAGGAGGAGGAAAAGGTGGTGAAGCAGGAGGATGAGGGGACGAGAAGGGGAAGGGGAGGGGAAGGAGGAGGAGGAGGAGGAAGAGAAGGTGGTGGCAGAGGTGATGAAACAGGAGGGGGATGGGGAGGGGGAGGAGGTAGTGGAGGTGGTGGAGGTGGTGGAGGAGGGCGAAGAGGAGTAGGAGAATGGAGAGGATGAAAAGGTGTTGGTGGTATAGGAGGAGGGAGAGGGGGAGGAGGAGGAATAAAAAGAGGAGATGGATATGAAAGGGAGCAAGGAGGGAGAATAAAAGGAGAGGAAGGAGACGATAAAGAGAATGAGATGAAAATAGAAAGAGGAGGAGGAGGAGGAGGAAGAGAAATAGGAGGCAGAAGACGATATAGAGGAGCAGAGGGGAGCAGAAAGAGGAGGAGGAAAAGGAGGAGGAGGAGGAGGAAAAGGAGCAGGAGTGAGTGGTGGCCGAAGGAACGGTTGACAGTGGGGGTCACAACAAGAGAGAGGAGAAAGAGGTCGGGAAGAAGCCAAAACAACAAGGCATGATGATACCGAGAGCTGAGAGACGAGGGAAGAGGAGAGAGCAAGGAGCGGAGTCCCTGAGCCTTAAAGAGCGGGCGCGAGCGGCCACGGCGGCGGCAGATGAGGTGGAAGCGTCCGCGAGAGCTGCGTCCCTCACACATAACAAGTGACAGTGGGTGGCCATTCACATTCAAATGAGGCCGGAGGAGCCAGGCAACGAGGCCTACGGGAGGGCGGCCTCTGGCACCCCTTTCCCCCTGCTGTCTGGACTCTCTCCTCCTGGACCTCCGGATATGCTCGTCGCTTGCACACGCTGTTGCACGATCTACCTCATTCTTCCTCTTCTACCTGAGAACGCTGCCACCACTTGTAATGCAACCGAACCTGTGTTATCCCTCAAGAATATCCCTGCCCTTGCTGCAAAAAAAAATCTTCCCTATCGTCACGTTCAGTATCCTGCAACCCCACTTCTCACACGCAATGGATAAATAGAGTAATCATAAATAAAACCATCATAGGCAAAAATGACAGTTCATATTTCTCCGTCCCATTCAAACTTTTTTTAATACTCGCCACGGAATATATTCAGTCCACGTGCAAAATCATACTGTGAAACGTATTTCTGTTCCTATAATTCCATGTTTCTTTGAAAGTCCAGACAGCAGGGTCAGGTCGTGACAATGGAAACGAAGAGCGGAGAGGGAAGAGGAGAAAAATGACAATTATAGAGTTATTGTAGTTGTAATAGTGGTTGTAGCAGCTACACCAGCAGTAGTGGTAATCATTTCACTCACATATAGTAACAAATCCTACAAATGGTACGAACTAATATTAACAACAGCAACAACAACAACAATAATAATCATAATAATAATAATAATAATAATGATAATAATACCGTTTTCTCGAGAACGGGCGTAACATCCGCTTACTCCTCGTTAATCGTCGGTGTTTTAATCGGATTCGTGAACACATCACTTACACTTACTATGGCTTATACTAGGGCTATAGTCTGTTGCCTCCTTACAAAGCTTACTTTGTGATTCCACGTTAATAAAAATCGATCACATTAAGAACACTTCAACTCACCCATTTACTGTGTATTTATTAGGATTCCGGGTTTTCGTTTAGTTTGAAAGGATTCAACTCAAGCATCACATTTACATTTTCATTCGAACTTTTCGAACAAGGAATTTTAATACATTACATTTACAGTTTCCGCCCGGCCTCGCCTTCACGATCAAGAATGCAATATTCAAGCACAAAGGTGGTGGAGTGGGCGTGCGAGCGTGTTCCTGGCGGGGTTAGTGTTAAGGCCCCACCCACGAGCCGGCATAGCATTCCTCGTGACTAAGCCAGCCACGCCGCTGCCTCACAAACCTAATTACTGCTTGATATTCTCTCTCTTGCGCCATGCACAGCGCTACATGAATCCACTCGGGCTCTGCCCCTTTGTTCTCTCGTGGTGCTTTTGACACGGCGACCACCATGGGCTCGCCCACCACGACTGGCTCTATCAATGTCGACTCCCGAGTTCTTCCGAGGCACCCATGCTGGCGAGTCTTGAGGGCCGATTCAACAGAAGGCAACAAACAGGGAAAAGGAACTTAGGCGGACTGAGCCACACACGGCCATCACTGTACATCGAAGCCCCGTTTTATGTGGGACGTCACTTCTCCTCACCATTTGTCATTCGTCTCGTAAAACTCCCACGCCTACTCCGGCATGACGATTCCTACATAACTTTTCAGACAAGGGGAGCTTCTCCTTGCCTACACTCTCGAGAAACATACATACCCTTCTGCGCTGGTGCCAGGCGTGGTGCTGAAACAAGAAGTGCCACCCGTGGCCCGGAAAGTTAGCAAGTTGTACAGTTCTCCTGGAATGATGTAGCGCTAAACTATACAACCTACTACCTCACCGGACCCGCGGGTGTGGGCGGCTCACAGCTGGGCGGGCGTCGTTGACATCGTCGAGGGTGTGCCATTACCGAGAGGGGGGAGGGGGATGACTCCCCTCAACCCCTCTTCGTGCAGACCCGTTCGCCAACAGCCACGACGTAGGTTGCCGAAAGACGAAGTGTCCTTGTTTAAATCTTGCGACGACTAAACACCTGTTGCAGGTGTGCCTGTCAAATTAAATGCACAACCTGCAAGATGCCATGTAAACCCAATATCTAGTAAAGTCTACCTAACCCTTGTCGTTATAACTGCAACTAATCATCATGAGCGGGGGGCAATCGTAGCACCACTGCCATACAACATGGCGTTCGTCTGCATGCATCCATCAGATGCATGGCGTGGCCGATGCCAGAGGATGCACCTTCCTAGTCTACACTTCGTAACAACCGCACCATCATCGTCTCCAGCCACCAGCGTCCCCCACGCTTCGACAGGAGGCAGGACGAAAGGGGGCAGGACGGTGGCCCTCGGGAGCGGCCATGCCAAACCGAGATGGCCATGACCACTTGGCAGTTTTCAGAGGGCCCCCGTCTCCACCTCAGCCGCTACTGACTCTGCTTGCTTCTGAAGGCATGTGCAAAAACCGCCTATCCCCATAGAATCGAGCTTGTGTTGCGATTACCACAAGTTCGGATCTACGGGTTTAAACGGTCCCGCTGTTCTGCTGCTCCTGCTGCTGCGGCTTCTGCTCCTGCTGCCCCTCCTCCTTATACTTCTCCCCGAGTTTCTTGTTCTGCTGTCGTCGCAGCGTCGTTTTCAGAACTTTCCCTTGTTATGCTTATTCCTGCCGGGATGTCCTTTCGATTAGGTCTGCCTGATTTGCATACCGGCATTGTAAGCTGACTGTAAGAAAAGGGTTAAGGTTGTATTGTATCGTTCCCCTGACTGACGGGTTATCGCCGGGGCCGCCCTCTGCCTACTCTCTGCCGGTGACGGATGAGGACAGACGCAGAACAGATCGGTCATCGATAGAAGTCCCGGGACAGGAATGACATCGCGCTTCACAAAAGACTAGATAAAGTGTCCTATGTTCACATCATTAACGGGTATATACACACGTTCCCTCTCCTGTTCCCCAGGCAGCGCCATCTAGGTATATGACGCACACAGGGGAGAGGAGGCGAACCTACTGCCTACTTACTGCCCGGGTGCATAAGGTGTGAAAATCAACGTCCAAACACGAGAGCAAATGGGCTACCGTGCTATCCATTTTTGGGCTCCGGCGATCTCTTACGAGCTACAAACATCACACGAAGATCCATTGCTCTTCGAACTCTCAAACTCCAAACAATAAAACGCAGAAAGCAGACAAAATGTTTTTAAAAAAAGAGGCTGGGAAATGTTGAGCTGCCGACTAAAGTTTCATGTAATGAGGAGCTTAATACGCAACTCCGAGTGTTAATTTAAAAAATACTGAGTTATCCGGAGCGAAAGTCGCCTGCAAATGCGGGAAAAAGTCCCAACACGAACGCGAACCAACTGAACCTCGACGAGCCCTGGCTGCTGCGCGTGAAAGCTTTTGCTGGAGTTGTTCAAGGCTTTATCGCCCCTTTATTACTGTGCTTCACCTCCTCGATTAAGCCCACGAACTTACCTGAAGGAATGTATCATACTCAATCGATATCAGTATAAGCAGACTCCATCAGTACCTATTTCTTTGATTGCATTGATTTCGTTTGAATTAACACGTGGGTAACTGCCAGCAAGGTAAAGCAAATCCAACCAACATTTAACCAAATAACCGAACTACATAGCGTGACGTTACTCAAATTAACTGGTGTGCCATTTACACGTAATGAACCTTTATGCATTGCGATCTACTTGTAAATTTCCATTGCGGACTCACTCTCTCTCTATCTTTTTCTTTCTTTCTTTCTTTCTTTCTCTCTCTATCCTCGTAAGTTAACCGATATACCCAAATAAGAAGATCAGGCACCAATGAATACATAAATAAAACAAACAAACTTACGGGGCCTCTAATGTAAGAAGAACACGAGTAAAAACAGACAGTTTTTAAAACAAATACACGAAATACTCAAGCGTATTAAAAATGCTTAAAGTAAGATTGGAGTACCCCAACAAAAGGTCAAGCCCGTTGGAAATAGATCATGTGCCGAGCTTGAGGGCAGACTCATCTATTATTATCTGATCGGAAGAAGTAAAGAAAATGCACTATAATCTATCAGCATTGCCTCAAAAGGAAAATCCGTTACGTAATGAGACGGCACCTATTGAATGTGCACGCGGGTAAATAAGGCAGCTTATACTCGGGAGTGAGACTACCGAAGCCGGCGAGAATATTCAGCGGCGTGTAACCTGCTCGGATATCGGTAAACTACCTCGGCTCATTTTTGATATACGACTTTTAAAAAATCTGAAGCTGAGCGATAAGTGTTTGTCTTTTTGTATTTAGACGCGCTATTTTTCTGATTTCTTCCCGCGTTAAAATAGGCGTTCTCTCACGTGCGTACCCTACTCTTTTTTTTTCCGGCACACCGAATCCACACCAACATCATTTATAATGGATGTCTTTCCTCTCAACTCTGCAGTGGTGGAAGTTACACACCAAAGCTTCCTCATTCAGGTGGCGTAGATATGGAGTCTGGCTTTTCCATCAATTTCAACCATGGCTCTATGTATGTGACCTAATGCACAAATAGACACGCAGAAAGACAGACAGACAGACAGACAAACAACCATACAAACACAAACACAAACACACACACACACACACACACACACACACACACATATATATATATATATATATATATATATATATATATATATATATATATATATACACACATTACATATATATTACATATATCATATATATATAAAATATATATATATAAATAATAAATAAATAAATAAATAAATAAATACATATATATAAACATATATATACATTTATTCATGTGTGGCAAATAGCCCTGATCTCATAACATGCTCGGATCCTACTACAGGATTCGAACGAAGTGAGGATCGGCGACGTCCAGCTTCCGACAGTAACGTCGCTCCATCGCCAGTCGCGTAAAGGTCATTTTTCCGCACGTAGAGCTTAAATAACTGATCCTTACGTACCCACGTTGGTTGACACTATGTCGTCCAGCAGCCGCACCCAAGTACTCCCGCAGGATGTGAGAATAATGTCACACGACTCTATAGGAAACAATGTAGGATGTGAGTCAAAGCAGGCGAAGCGAGGCCCTCCAGACTTCGGAAAATGACGTCGAATGAAGGGCCGAGGGGGGGGGGGGGGGGGGGGGGGGAAGGGGAAGGTTGGTTAGCATAGGAAACCTAATCGTGTGGGTTGTTAGCGATTATGCAACAGATGCCGAGGTGACGCGGATGTGTGCACGTGTCCTATGACTCAAAGGCCACGCCCTCCCCCCCCTTCACACACACACTTTCACAGCGTGTGGGCGCAGAATGTGTGCGTTCCCCCGGCATGCGGGCGTGGGTAATTGGAGTGAGCGTCGAAGTATGAGAGGGAGAAGATTCTGCCAACACCGGTACACGTGGTCAGCGGAGCTCGGGCGTGAGGTGGGGCGAGGAATGTTGTCACTGACAAATTAAATTTATGCTTTTGGCAGTCAAAGTCTGTCTGTTCCGGGGGCACTGCCAGCACCGCTCGCCCTGCCATGTCATGCCCATAATCGAATCACTAAGTCGGACCGGGGTAGGGGTGGGGGTGGTAACCGGCCTGCACCAGCCCAACTACAATGCAAAGTAAGATCTCAGCTACGCCTACCTAAATTCAGTTTGATAATTACAGCCCGAATCCTGCCCCCCCCCCCCCATCACCCGCCCCGTCTCGCCGCTACAACTTCTCCCGTAAAGTCAAAAAAGTGAAAGATCTCCTTCCTCTCAAGTAGGCCTAACCACTTAGGGGCTCGGCGGAGCTGTTGACACCGCGGACAATGGATAAGGGGCAAGTACACACCCTGAGACGCCCCCATACACAGGTGTTTCCAAATAGTTGGACAAAGGGCGGTGTAAACGGCACCGCGTAATGAGGCGTAACACCTGCCCCGTACCTTCCGCGGGCTACCTGGCGGGCCTAAGAGGAACTGACAGCTCCTGCTCCTCCTACATTGTTGACGCGACCGGTGTAAACAACGACCCGCACACGCTTCCTTAGGGAACACGAGGCCCCGCCCCCATGTGCACTCCACTTGCTTCCTTGCTTCCTCCCCCTCTAATACACACACAAACAAACCGCTAAATAGGCAAATAGTGTGTCTGGTATTTTGTGGTTGACCGCGCTGGTACTCCCTTTGTCCCTTCTATGAGGGTACCGAGCCTTACCATACGTCTTCATAAGAGGTCTTGACCGCCTTAACCCCAGGAGTCAGCACCTCCCTGGATTTGCTATGTCAGGCGCAAGAAAGGCGCAAGAACAGTCCCCTTCGCTGCCCCGCTCTGCTCCGAGAACAAATCACGAGTTTTCAGAATTTCTGGAGTCTCCTTTTCTACACTCCGGTTATCTTTGAACAGCTGGTGAGTGAGTGGTCAGGGGGAATTCCTGGAACAAACGAGGTCACTCGAAACACTCCTAGCCCAGGCCACTCGCTAGCCCCTCCCCCCAACCCCCACGCCCCGGCATTCCAGGCCGACGATGATATTGAACACTGCAGGTCAGGCCCCAGCCTACTCCCAAACCTGCACCCCCACTACCCCCCCCCCCCCAATGTGACGTATACAGAATTTGGCGAATGTCGAGACTATGAGTCACGTGGCGGCGGCACTACAGTAAGCAACAGCCTTCAATGCGCATAGATATCAGCGTAGTACTATGCCCTAACCTCGGCACCTGTCATACAATATCCCAAGATTTTCCTTTCCTTGCTATCAACCCCTTGGTATGAGTTGTGCACTTATGTCTAACACCGGTGCCTGACTCTCCTTACACCAGGCACTCGACTGGTCCCTCATCCTCGCTTCACTCTTACACCCTTAGAGCAAAGAGAAGATCGAAAGGGAGGAAATGGGATTACGTCCTGAGAAGCGAGGGCACAGGCGAGAAACGGAAACACGCCCCCCCCTCCCCTACCCCTTTGAGGTACCAGGGGAGGGGGAGGGGATGTAAGTGTTTGCGTGGGAATATCAAAAGTAGGACGGGTACGTCAGAAGAAGGGGATTGTAGAGGGGGGGGGGAGAGGGGAAGCAAGAATACCTTGTAGAAAGAGATGTCATTTCGGGAGTTTCAATTTTTCATATTTCAATTTCCCTGGAGTAAGAAGTGACGCAATCACCGAAGATGTCGACTTGTTCATTATTCGTCGCAGGAATGTCAAAAATCCGCGCCTTGGAAGTGAAGCAAAGCAAACACTCCTCAATAACATTCCACCCTCTGATGTCTACGTGAACCCCCCACAAGCCCTCGACATACACGCAGTAAGAATGTGTGTGTGTGTGAGATAGATAGATAGATAGATAGAGAGAGAGAGAGAGAGAGAGAGAGAGAGAGAGAGAGAGAGAGAGAGAGAGAGAGAGAGAGAGAGAGAGAGAGAGAAGGGAAGGGGAAGCAGGAGAGCAGCAAAAACGTGTAACGCAAGGATGAGGGGAAACTAAAACTGCGTGAGAAAAGGGGAGCCGTCGAGGTCAGACTCGAACTGTAGGAGAGGGTGAAGCGCCGGAGGTGAAGGGTGGGGACGGAGGGGAGGGGGGAGGTGAAGAGAGGCGGGTGGAAGTTGGGACTGGAGGAGAGCGAGGAGGCTGCTGGGTTAGAGAGGTAGCCTGGAGGGTGAGAGGAGAGAGTGGGATGAAATTGGAATAAAGGGAGCGTAGGATATGCTCCGATAAAGTGTAGGATGAAACGGGAAAAAGCAGAGCTTAGCATATGCTGTTGTACTGAGAGAGAGGAGAGGATAACATGAACTTAGAGGAGAGAAGAGTGTAGGATATACTGGAGGGAGCCACTAGAGGTGATGCTAAAGCGAAATGAAGGAAGAATGCTCAACAGACAGAAGACTCGTAGGGAGATGAAGGCAGAGGAACGGGAAACAGCTGAGAGAAGGGATAGAGGAGAGAGTGGGAGGGGGGAGGGGGAGAAGCTTGCCTATTAGTTTTTTGCTCGAGATTCCCAGGGTAAAATGGAGGTCACGGGGTTAAGCTGACCTGCCAGACAGTGCTGTGAGGGAAGCCCAGACAGGGTGGGGGGAGGAGTCCCCGGGGTATGGGGGAATAAGAAGGGGGGGGGGGAGGGCATACGACATGCATTAGACAGAGAGGAGCCTAGACACACACGAAGTGAGGGAGGCCCTTATAGGCTGCATGGTAAGAGAGGCTACGGACGCACCAGGGAGTTAAAGGGGCTCCTCAGCGTGCATTAGGGGCGCCCGGTGCTCGTGGTACAGATTAACGTAGCAAAGGAAACACTGAGGGGGACCTCTGGCGCACAGAGGAATAGGGAAGGGGCAAGACAACCACAGGAAAAGAGAAAGATAAGGAGAGAAAGAGAAAAAAAAAAGATAGCAAGAGCGAGAGAAAGAGAAAAAAGAGAGCATGATCGAGAAAAAGATATTTTTGGGGGGAGAAGGAAAGAGAAGATATAAAAAGCGAGAAAAAAAAAAATATATATATATATAAATATAGAACGAAAAAAAGGAAGGAATGAGAAAAGCTCAAGGGAGGATTGAGAGGCTGTGAGGAGTGAGCCCAGACAGAGAGTGGGTGTGGTAGTATCCAGACAGAGAGAGAGAGAGAGAGAGAGAGAGAGAGAGAGAGAGAGAGAGAGAGAGAGAGAGAGAGAGAGAGAGAGAGAGAGAGAGAGAGAGAGAGAGAGAGAGAAAAGAGAGAGAGAGAGAGAGAGAGAGAGAGAGAGAGAGAGAGGAGAGAGAGAAAAGAGAGAGAGAGAGAGAGAGAGAGAGAGAGAGAGAGAGAGAGAGAGAGAGAGAGGGACAGAACGAGAGAGAGAGAGAGAGAGAGAGAGAGAGAGAGAGAGAGAGAGAGAGAGAGAGAGAGAGAGAGAGAGAGAGAGAGGGGGGGGGGGGGATCTGGCCGTGACAGACAAAGGGTTGAGGATTCCGGGTCACAAGGAGAGCGCCTGCAGAACCACGGGCTATGATAAGTTTCGGCCAATATGCTAGGATACCAGAAACCGGCGATGCGCTGACACGTAGTCGGCTATACACTTTTCCTACCCCTACCCCCACCCCCATCCACCCACCTGACCATACAGCCCCCTCTTACCCCACCCGAAAGAAGGATCAACAGTCAAATTTGCAAGATCGATTAAGATCCTGATCTATGGTCTGAGATACAGGGTTCAAGAATCGGAGCTCTGAACCTCCGTCTATTTTCTCGCGCGATCGGTGGTGAATTTTTGGCGAAGACTCTCGCCCAGACAACCGTTCCAGCCGCCGCGGTCTGGCTGCTGTGTTCGGCCACGCCCCCACCTCCCCCCCACCCCCCGCACGCCCACGATTTCCTCATACAAACCATCATTCATCCCTCTATCAACTATCTCCCTGTTTCCCCTTATTTTCTCTCTCTCTCTCTCTCTCTCTCTCTCTCTCTCTCTCTCTCTCTCTCTCTTTTTCTCTCTCTCACTCTCAATCACACACACATACACCACTTCTTTGTTTTCTTCAGATTATGATGAACAAACACATCAGCCTGTCCCTGATATTTGTATATACATATAAATCTAAACATATATGAAAGATCATATGACGCTACAGGGTTATTGATAAGAAAGAGAGAAAAAACAATTTTGTCGTAACTTACCCTCGTGCCGGCCTGCTCAGGCAACTGGACGGATACACTTGTCCATCACATCTGGAAAGAGGAGAGATCAAAATTAATACTTGCGGTTCAAATGCTTAAACGAATTATCATAAACCTGTAATAAACGAATGGAACGATTCCTAACGAAGCTTAAACCTCCCAAAAAAAAAAGAAATGCACCACGACAAAGGGAAGCAGGCAGCGTCACTTTTCCCGTTGCTCGTGACCACGTCCGGACTTCTGGCACTGACTTCGTGCATGCATTTTTCGTCACCTCCACGTCTTGTGCCAGACCCAAACCTCGCTGCATCCTGCCATGGCGGCCTCTTCCAGCACCAGAACCTCTTTCCCTCTCTTAACCCTCCATCACCGTCGCCGCAAAGGCCTCCAGCAATATAATTTACCTTCCTATTCCCTTTCCGCCTTCTCTTCTTTCCCGTCGCCCTCTCTTCGCCCTGCCCATCGTTCCCTTCGACTGCTTCATCCATACTCCTTCGAACTTTAAAAAGAAAAAACAATACCCTCCCGCTCCTCTATTCTGTTTTTTTTTTCTTCTGCTCATCCTATCCTACCCTCATTCACCCGCCCTTAATCTCAGCCATCGTTCAATATCTCACTATCCCCGAGGCCCTTCATACACCCTATCGCATCTCCCTTGGCGTTCCAGGAAAACCTCTTCCCTTGCTCCTAGGACACCCTAAAGCCTAGCTCACCCTTAGCAAACTTCAAACCATGAGCCCCTTTCCCCGGCCAGAGAAACGAGGCCATTAACTACCCCCGCCCGCCCGTGGTCCTTCCACACGCCCAATATTGTTTTCCTGAAAGTACAATGGATTTTCCCTTTCCCTGGCACCACCATGGATTCCCCGGTCTTTCGCTGTAATGAAGTGCTCTGTCCGTTCGTCACTACTTCTGCCCGCGTGAACAAAGGAATCTTTAAACCTCTCAGCGTTCACGTAGAGTTTCCGAGTCACGCTAAGAAAACTTTACTTTTGAAAAATGGGGCTGTCAAAACATCTTACGATGACTAATGCTGGTGTCCCTCAGATGAAAGGAGGGGCAGAAGAAGATGTAGGAGGAGGAGGAGGTGGAGGAGGAGTCGAAGGAGGATAAGGAAAACGAGAAGGAAAATGAGACTGACAAGGAAGAAAAGGAGAAGAAGGGGAAGGATGAGACGTAGAAGTAGAGCTGAAGGAGGAGAAGAAGAATCAGAAGAAGAAGATGGGAGGGACAGAAGTTTATAAGGAGGGGAGTGGCGGGGGGGGGGGGGGAAAACGAGATCAGGGGAGCCAGGAAAAGGAGCCGCGCCCCGCTAGATTCACGTGACTTGCCTTGTTTCTTTGTCTTAGACTTTTCCTAGATCAATTAGTTACCGGGGAGAACATCCCAGGTAGTAGCACTTATATTTTCGTAGTTCCAGCCTCTCTGTCCACACAGTAGAGCACGACCTCGGCCCCCTCAGACAACACGCGCACGGACGGGAATGAAGGGGAAAACGTCAGCAAAACGCAAACAAAAACACTTGTACTTTCGTGTGTGCGCCTGTATGTGTGTTTGTATGTGGGCGACTGAGTATATGTGTGTGCGCGCCAGCCTTTACCACTCACCCATTAGGTAACACAGTTATGGCATGATCGGGGCTCAGGAATGTACGAGCAGCAGCGGCGGCAGTGGTGGCTCTACACGGATCGCTGGTCCACACGCCCATTGGCAAAGGTTTCTGCCGGTTTACTAAAGCGAGGAATGTAGAGTCGCAGCGCTCCGGGAAGTCGTGTCTGCCGTGACGCCCCTTCGTTATCACGTCTCTCTCTCTCTCTCTCTCTCCTTCTCTCAGCATTCGCACCTCGTCGTCACGTATCGTCCCTTTCGCCCCTTCGTTATCACGTCTCTCTCTCTCTCTCTCTCTCTCTCTCTCTCTCTCTCTCTCTCTCTCTCTCTCCTTCTCTCAGCATTCGCACCTCGTCGTCACGTATTGTCCCTTTCGCCCCTTCGTTATCACGTCTCTCTCTCTCTCTCTCCCTCTCTTAGCATTCGCACCTCGTCGTTACGTCTCATTGCTCCATTCTGTCACTCATTCGTATTACGTTCCACCTTCGCACTCCTCGGTTGTCTGCGTTGCATCTTCCTCTGCTTCTGCTTCACACGGCTCGCTCTGCAAGTGTGGACTTCGCCGCTCTCGCCTCGCCTCTGCACTTTACAGCTGCCCTGCCATCCCCTCACGCCGATACGACGATGTTAACAGAATCTCTCCTAATATAGATTTTGTTAAATGAGTCACTTTAGGACAAATTTCAAAGGCTTTTCTATAGAGTAACTGGAGTTAGAAAGCAAGAGCAGTTTCCGTGCAATCGCATGTATTGGGCGCAATGCTTGAACACCTGGCATCTTGACGAATAAGGTCACAAAGGAGCATGAGCGTGAGGAACACTGCTCACTCTCGAGCACATGACCGCGGCAGACGTGCTGCCCGGCTCTGATGGCACATGGGCATGCACTCTCGTCACGTGAGAGGCACCAAGCGGGACGGGGGCTGGGGCTGGGGGAGTGGCAGGAGGGAGGCTCTACGTCGGCACTTTAGCCTGGCCGTCAGCCTTCCTGTCAGCTCGGGGGCCTGCACGTGTCTGAGTCTGAGTCTGAGGTCCCGAAATCAGGGCCGAGTGTTCACACGTGTTGGCGGAAAGACGGGTGGGTGGGTGGGTGGGCGGACGTAGGCGGCGCCCCTCCCTTTCTGCTGTGTGCTGTGGGTGGATGTGGGGTGGGGCCTGTATGGGTTGGGCTCACTGTAACACCTTGCCAAAGTATGCCGTCGGCCAATCATCATTAATTACAATTGAAGCACTTGCCTTCGGGGATCCTCCCCTACGTACACGATCCCATTGTTACCGTCAGGCTCGCCGTGCCTAACCACTACCTAACACTTCCGCTGCATATTCGCACAACTGGTATTTTTCTAGCACGCAAAAAATAATGACACTGTCAAGAGAAAAAAATTACATATGAATATTTTGACGGATATTATTCCCCGTAGCAATCTTGCAATTATCATGACTTCTGCACACTGTAATTGCTACAAAGACTGCACTAGCCACTATTTTCTTCACGAGTCGGTGCCTTCTGAAGACGTAAATCAGCATCTCAGAAGCTTGCACTATCACCAACCCCCCATCACATGCCACTACTATCACCACCGCATCGCCCACTATCATCTACACCACCACCAGCGTACGACGTCACGGCTCTCCGGCAGCGCACATTTGGCGAGGCGGTGCCAACCGTACGACGAGGGGATCGCCTCCCGGCTGCTTGTAGGTCCAGGTTGAGGTACTCGCACTAAGCTTTCGAATAAAAGAGTGTCGTGCACGTCATTCGGGCGAAAGATGTGAGTAATAAATTGTGGCATAGCGTTGCTACTGGGTGTGAGTGTGGGGAGGGCTGGGGGGTAAAATGAGTACTGACGTACGAATAAAAGTCTGAAGTGCACTGAGCTCCAAGAAAGGCAGCAACACTGACGATGGATGCACTGTGCGGCGGAAGTAGCAAATAGCACTGACCGACGAGAGACGGATGACGAAAAATTCCTAATAATTCCGCTTAGAGGTCTACGACTAATCCCACTAGCTTGCTCGGGCACTAAACACATCGGAGCAACCCAGACAGCACCCCGGCTAGTCTACCTCGCGAAAGTGGGTAAGGGAGAAAAAGAAAGAAAGACTATGAGAAAAGCCAAGCTAAAAGCCACGATCGCCGAATGCATCCAATCTTAATGACAGTCCCATGACGGCGCCAGGAGCCCCACCTGTGGCCCAACCAAAGCAACAAGTACTGTAATGTTTACGGTCCAGGGGGAGGGAGGGAGAGGGGGAGAGGGGGAGAGGGGAGGAGGAGACATGACGCAGGGGGTGACGGCCGGAGGGGAGAGGAGAGGGGGTGGCAAGTAGATTACGGGGGAAGAGGAGGCGAGGGGGACAGGAGATACCCGAGAAAACTTAGCCTCGGGTGAAGTAGCGTCAGACATATGGATAAAAAAATGATAAAGAGCAGATAGAATTTCCAAAGAAAAAAACAAACATACAATAGGATGATAAGGAGGGGAAAAGAAGGGAGGAAATGAAGAGGGGAAAAGAGGGAATAGCAAGAGTCGAGTGGATAGGAGCAAGCGATTACAAGGTGAGATGGGAGAGAACACAGAGAGTGGAATGAAAAAGAGGGGAGATTAAGAGTCAAGAGAAGAGGATCAAGAGAGGGGAAAGCAGAAGGAAAGGGGACCGTGAGGCTGAGATCAGGATGATTCTTACATGGATGGGTGAGTGAGTGAGTATGAGTGAGTAAATGTGTCTGAGTGTGTGAGAGAATGAGTGAGTGAGTGAGTGAATGTGTCTGAGTGTGAGAGAATGAGTGAGTGAGTGAGTATGAGTGAGTGAATGTGTCTGAGTGAGAGAATGAGTGAGTGAGTATGAGTGAGTGAATGTGTCTGAGTATGCGTGTGCGACGGATAGAGAAAATGAAAAAGTAAAGTACATAAAAGACCATCAAAGCAAACAAACAAAACCCAATAAAAGAGAGAGGCAGGAGGGCAAAAGCAGAGCCTCGATAAATGGGAGAAAAACAAAACAAAAAAAGAATAAAAAGAGTAACACATGACTAGTGTGAAGTTGTTCTGTGTTTCCGCAAATGTTAAAAGAATTTACAAAACCAATTTTACCGATATTGGTTGACCTGGCACGGCCACTGGATCATGCAGTATTAACAGTCAAGGCTGGTGACTAGCGCTCAAGCTGAAAAGGAGAGAAGAGAGAGAGAGAGAGAGAGAGAGAGAGGGAGAGAGAGAGGGAGAGGGAGAGAGAGAGAGAGAGAGAGAGAGAGAGAGAGAGAGAGAGAGAGAGAATGGAGAGTGAGTGAGGGAGGGCGAGAGAGGAGAGAAGAAGGGAGGGAGGGAATGAGAAAAGAGAAGAAGAGACGAGGGGAGACATAAGAAAGAGCGAGTGAAAGAGAAAGAGAGAGTGAGAGAGAGGTGGAAAGAATGAGGACGGGAGGTGGGACAGAAGAGGAGAAGAGAGGAGGAGAGACATTAAATAGAAAGAGAGAAAGAGAGAGAGAGAGAGAGAGAGAGAGAGAGAGAGAGAGAGGGATGGGGAAGATAGAAAGAGAGAAAGAGAGGGAGAGGGAGAGAGAGAGAGAGAGAGAGAGAGAGAGAGAGAGAGAGAGAGAGAGAGAGAGAGAGAGAGAGAGAGAGAGAGAGAAAGAGAGGGAGAGAGAGAGAGGGATGGGGAAGATAGAAAGAGAGAAAGAGAGGGAGAGAGAGAAAGAGCGAGAGCCGGAATCAGACCTCGACGCAGGACACAAAATCCTGGTGTAGGACGCAAGACACACTCAAGTGCAGGACAGACAGAGGCCAGACAGCGCCACCTAAGTTTAGCGAGTGACGAGCCTCTCGAATCTCATTTATTGATCGGGCCTGGGTCGGTCGGCGCGCCTTGTCACACACACGCTAAGGTGCCTCACTGACTCACAGCCATTCCCCGCAGACACTCACAGACACCCCCCCCCCCTGCACACACGCACGCGCACACACACAAACTCACACAAAAACACACACACACACACACACACACGCACGCACACACACACGCACACACACACACACACATACACACACACACACCACATGCTCGTACCCCAACCCCATCTAGGTTTGAGCCCCCCGCCCCCACCCTACCCCAACCAGCTATCCCTTCAACCCATGCCCATTGCAGAAAAAAACAAGAGAGCAATCAAATGCGCAGGTGCAGTCGGAGACATAAGGCGAGTTATGTTTATGTTTTTTTCTTGAAAATGAAAATAAAGAAAAGCTAACAAGCGTAAATATCAAAATGAAACAGATAAATGAATAAATAAATTAGCGTTTATAAATAAGTAAAGCCTCTTCTGGGGAAATGGGTTTCAATGATTTTCTTCATTAGCTCGACACAAATGAACACCCAATCCGTCTGAGCCGTGAATCTAGAGCACAAAAAATAACCCTAATTACCTTAATGAGACAATCTATATAAAGGGGCGCCGGCCAGGTAAACATCTAAAAGGTGTAAACTATCTTCTCCATTCATCAACTCGAATCTTGGAGACCTCGGGAAGCTGGGCAGCTAAGTGAGACACTAAGTCCTCCGACCATTCTTATCCCTCCTTGAAAGACACTCGTGATTATTCCGACAAGTCCCCAGCCCCTGTCACAAGCAAACACACCCCGCACAAAGGCTTGTGGTAATCTCGGTTTCGGCGCTGGAATTTGCTGAAAAACATTAGTCTGGTGCCGTGAGGTTTGCGTCATCATCACGTTTGGCATCAAAGGTTGGTATACACAAATGCCAGGGAAAGTAAGGTGCGTGTCAGCCCACAACAATGGTACTATAAATCAGTGGCTCTTACTAATATAGCTGAGGCAGCGGCACGCATGCGCTCTTTATCTCTCTCTCTCTCTCTCTCTCTCTCTCTCTCTCTCTCTCTCTCTCTCTCTCTCTCTCTCTCTCTCTCTCTCTCTCTCTCTCTCTCTCCCCTACACGCACACACAGATACACAAACAAGAACATAACGTGAATGCGGTATATTTTTTTATTAGTCACACGTACACGAGGCAGCACCAGGCTGACACTTACATGACTGTGGAGGCACATACTGTCATCAGCATGAGCTGTTTCTGAGCACAGATGAAGCACATGACAGAATACCTAACCAATTCATAAGGTAGTAATGCTGAGAGCACGATGGATAATAGCAGCATAAATGCCTGCATAGCTTGTGGAATAGCATGGGTGAGCCTCTGACACTGTCGAGTGCTAGTGGCGTTCGGAGAGTGCCAGCATAGGTTAAACCTCGACTTAGGTCAAGTTCCAGTAAAGGTCAAAAGACAAACATAAATCCAATATCTCAAACGCAATTGGAGCCTTAGAATAAGCAGCAAAATGTGCTCAAAGACACCAATAAAATATTTTTTATATTTTCTATCGCACACAAAGACATTCCAAATGAGCCGACACATAAAGTGTCATTATTCGGCATGGCAGATCAGGCAGGTGCCACGCTAGGAATGCCACAAAGAGGCCGGCTGTGTGGGTGCGGCTGCAGCGAGGTGTGAGGGCAGCGGGCTGAGGCCAGGGCTGAGGCCAGGGCTGAGGCCAGGGCTCGGGTCATGCAGCAGCATGATGAAGGCGTGAAGAGGCGAACCCCGTGGTGGCGGTGTGGCGGTGGTGGCGGACGGACCAGACAGTCTCACAGGTGCAGGGTCCTCCCTGCTGCAGACATTCAAGCAGAACTTACAGGCTGGCTGGCTGGCCGCCCGCCTCCGTCTCCCACACGCCGACCTTTAAATCCAGACAAAACTCTCCCCTTTCCCATTCTTCCCCTTCCTCTTGCTCTCTTCTCCCCTCCTCCTCTTCCTCCTTCCCTTTCTGATCACACCCCCGATGCTCCCTGCCTTCCATCTCGGTCTTCCTTTGTCTGCGCCCTGCATCTGCTCTCCTCGCATGATGCTCCGCGACAAGTCGCAACACAGGGGCTGCGCACAGCAAGGGCTAAGGATATCAAGTACGGACCGGATCCGGCGGGCGAGGGAGGCGCCCCACAAACGAAATAAGTCATGACACGGGAAGGACGTGCGACACACTCGACAGGCGAGGACAAAGCTTGGACACGAATCGAGGATACGCGATGAGGATGGCAGAGGAAGAGAAAGCATAACTAATAAAAAGGCACAGTAGGAACATAGAACACACAGAAAAATATAAGACAGCGTGCACACGTGACCTCTGAATGGAGATCGACTGGCATAGATGTTTACGATGGAACTTGTAACAGAGACTGACATGAATGAATGTTTAGCCTTTAACTGTATTTGGAGGATGGAAAATAAAGACACAAAGAAATGACATGAAAGAAGAAAGAGAGAGGAACAGAGAAGTGACAAAGCGACAGAAGAAGATAAATAAACAATATTGAACACATCGTATGAACAAGAAGTAAGAGGGGAAAGCAAGGGATTACACAACAGAAGGAGAGGGGAGGGGTTCGAGGCGGGGATAAGGACAGGGGCGTGGAAAGCTCTCGTGTAGGAGTCACGGCAGACTCTACCCGAGGTTTCGCGAGATCCAGCGAGATCCAGCAAGAGGAGACAAGCCAGGAAGTGGGTGGTGGCGAAATAGTCACAAATATAAGCCAAGAAATACGATAAATATCACGATAAAATATCAGAGGGAAGGAGAAGAAAAACACAAGACATAAAGAGACGAAACACAAGAAAAACAAAACAAAAGGAGAAGAAACAATAAAAAAACGTGTGAGAGACAAATCGAAGTCAACACGGCACCCAAACACCCCATCCAACCGAGTGAAACATCAGGCGAAAGGGAGAAGAAGCAACGTGGAAAAGCACCAAGGAAGCAGAATGGAAAGAGCCGGAGCAAGAGAGAGCAGAGAGGCTTAGTCAGGTGCAGGAAGCTCCGGGCAGTTGAGTGGGTGCCGTCATGCGCGAGTCAGGTAAGTCACGTATGTAAGTGTCCATGGCAGACACACTAGACTCGAAGGGTGCACACTGAGACAGGAGAACAAGGCACGCGAGTGAAAATGAGGGAGAATCAAAGGGATGGTGGACTGGAGGCCACACTAAGTAGGCGTGTTTATGGAGACAAGAGGATGAACAATGGTTAGAGAAAGGTTTGTTGGATATCCGTGTGGATGGAATACAGCTGGTAATCCTGCATGGGGAATACCACAGGATTTATTTGATCCTCTTAACAATAGAACAATGTATAAATCTATCAGAAACCCTTCTTAGGTCCTGAGCCTGAGATATGCACTACAGACTGGCGACACAGGATTGATACTGACCCCAAAGGATCTCAACGTCAAATGGCTAGAGATGATATCGACAAAATGTCAGGCAGCAGCAGCTCGTCATCATTCAATTGGAATGAGGTCAGGCAATTTACGGAAGACATCCGGGGAACCGATGAAGTACACTGACCAGATATATCCGATGGGGAAACACCCGAAGAGGAGGTGCATCACCCTTGGACCGAAGCTCTAGAAAGAGTGAAGGAGGGAGACGGAACGAGAGAGCGGCCAGCAGGATGCGAAAGAGAGAGGGAGGTGAAGGATGAGACGGAGAGAGAAAGAGAAAGAGAAAGAGAGAGAGAGAGGGAAAGAGAGAGAGAGAGAGGAAGAGAGAGGAAGAGAGAAGAAAAAGAGAGAGAAGAAAAAGAGAGAGAGAGAGAAGAAAAAGAGAGAGAGAGAGAGAGAGAGAGAGAGAGAGAGAGAGAGAGAGAGAGAGAGAGAGAGAGAGAGAGAGAGAGAGAGAGAGAGAAAGAGAGAAGAGAGAGAAAAGAGAGAGAAGAAAAGAGAGAGAGAGAGAGAAAAAGAGAGAGAGAGAGAGAGAGAGAGAGAGAGAGAGAGAGAGAGAGAGAGAGAGAGAGAGAGAGAGAGAGAGAGAAAAAGAGAGAGAGAAAGAGAGAGAGAGAGAGAGAGAGAGAGAGAGAGAGAGAGAGAGAGAGAGAGAGAGAGAGAGAGAGAGAGAGAGCGAACGTACCCCGTGTCAGCCATACGTCGGGAGAAGGGGGGGGGGTCTACACACTGAGATCAGAACAAAATATCCGCTAGCGCCTGGAGGCAGATGCTATCGAAGAATGCCCTTTCCGCATCTGAAACTGACAGAGGACTAAACTCACTTCGAACACTTCTTTCCGACGGCTAAGAAGTCGGCGTTGCTTTATGGTAGAGTTCGCAGCCAATCAGCAGGGGAGAGCGAGGCTGGCAGACAGACACACATCCCTGTGACGTCATCCCTAGCCTGTCTGCAGTCCCCCTCCCCACCACCCTCCTCCGCCAACCGACGTCCACCCCCACCCAAGGCTAGCAAGCCCCCGCCAGACACACAGGAAGGTTGCTAAGCTGGCGGTACGGAGGTCGCTCGTCTGTGCCGCTCCACCACCTCGACGCCATCTCCAACAGGCCGCCACTATCGCCAACACACCACACCACACCACACCACACCAGCCACTGTGCAACACCTTCAGCCACACTGAGCATCCCCCAGACACCATACCACACTATAGCATACAGCACAACAGCCACGTCGTTTTCACTCTTACCACTTCCCCGTGTCTCCGCCGCACCTGACTACACGACTCGACCAATGTTCAGTAATCCCAAGGTAAAAATCAATCCGTGCCGTTGAGACGATTTGCAGCGAGACATTGGCTACTTTTCTTTGTTAATGGAATCTCCGTCGCGACGGAAAGGAGATATCAACAAAAGCAGCAAGAATAAAGAACATTCAAAATCATTTTCGCAGAGTAACAGTCACAACAAAAGGGAAGACATCAACTTTTATTTATATATACTAAAATCATAAAACACCTCCAACCAAACGCGTCACAGGAAACATGCCACCTCTCTTTTTATTCTATTTCGAAGCAAATAAAATAAACACGCGTGGATATCCCACTCCGGCCGACGGCAATATTCAAACTTTTTAATAAATACATAAAAAAACTAACAAAAAAATGTAGGTCACTGGCCGGGAATGAATTTATGAATGAAAACTGATACACATTCCGAAGAGCTTTGGATAAATCCTATCTGTGATAAATTGTACAGGTTCAGGTAAGTGATTCGCTGTTTTCACTCTCCCTGTGAGAAAATTGCGAAATATGACAAAATAAGTGTAGAAAAGTGAGATCACCTTCGCGGGTCGGAGCTGGCAGGTTTTGAGGCGCGGGGACAAAGAGGAGCCCGAACACGTTGCCGCGTCGCCCTTGTTCCCGGCCTTTCTTTCGCCACAGCCGGCGACGGCGCTGCATGGCCGCCCCCATTTGTCGGTAGCTGTGACCTTTAGCGGTGCAACTAACAAGGACCTTGTCCCCAGCAGGCACGGCCTTCCTGGTTCTGATCCACTAAGGGTATGTGGCACAGCGTCATCGTACACTTGGCACGCGACGAAGGCTCTCTCCATATTGATTTGGTAAGAAAGTGCCAACGCTCGCCGGCGAAACCACCTAAAGCCCTCTAGAAAACATATGAATACCGGGCTTACGTTATAAATAGTGTGGCAAAAGATAGGGACAAAAAGTTTTATTAAAAGTGAAGCCACGCCCATCCCGGTCCTCGTCAGCCCCAACACACCCACGGTCACAGACGACTCCGGCCTTCAAGACGTGGCAATTCAGCAAGCTTATTACATGTGGATTATCAATATGGAGAAAAATCTGCAGACTTGAATTTCGTATCACTTTCTACAGATCTTTCATTGATTGCGAGTACGTGGCGCTGTGCCAGTCAGTCCCTCTCCTACGAGCCACAACCTCAGTCTTGCCCTGGGAAACCTTTAAGGCAAGCCCCGCACTGCTCACTTCATGCTCTTGCCTCGCACTTGCCAAGATTAACGTTGATTTAATGCTCACGTGTTACATGTGACTAATGTGACAGCGTATCGGTGAGCTAAACGTCTGGCTGCAATTATCAAAATGGACCCTCCCGGAAGATGTTCCAAATCTTAAAAGACCAAACAAGTTAGTGACATGACAACTTCGCAATATTGACTTTGATGCATATGGGCTTCATCTCTTTTATACACCTATTGAAATAAAATAATTTCAAACAACCACTTGGGAGTCTGTTACACTTACAAATCACACACGGCAACACCATTGCACTATTCATAAGTCGCGAAGTTACTGATATAGAATACGAGAGTCTATTGAAGTAACTTGTATACATGCATGTTGCTATGTACGTGTATGTAAACACACGAAAACAGTTCAGTGTAAAATAATAAAATGGACAAGAAACGAGGGGGGCGGTTTTGCATAAAGTACATAAGCCTACAAGCACAGTACAAGAAGATTCATAGATTTCTAATAAGTTAAAAGAGTTGTAAGAAGTTACTGGCAGACGCTCGATGCGCAACAGACCGTTTCATTAGCACGGCAACGTACTCGCCAGAAGATAAAGACGAGAGTCAAAGGAGCCTTGCTATATCTTTAAGAGAGGAATGGTACACGTCAAAGTCTGACCGGGAAAATATGCCAAGTTCATTTTTTCGGACGAGAAAGTGGATCTGTAACATCTATCAAAATCTATCACAATGACAGTTTCCACGACGTGTATTTCTCTCGTCCCTTATCCCCAGTGTGCACCGACCGGCCCGCACGTGTAAAATGTGGGACTCATCAAGAAAAACAATAAATCTGGCAGCCATTTTGCATGCGCGATCCCTCTCGTAACTGTGAATGGCCCTCAGCATTACGTCATCGTTAATTGATCACGTGACGCAACACACGGGAGGAGGGGTGTGGGGCGGGGGAGGAGAAAGAGCGGGAGACGGGACAAGCAAGGGGCACGGGAAAAAAGACAAGGAGAAGGAAAAGCACTCAGGCGTTAAAGTAGCAGAGTTAAGAATGAAGGGTAAGCGAAGGAAAGGCAAGACGACAAGGAATGCTTAGCCTTTGGATACATTATGTTTGGATAACTTTAGGAAGTAAACTTCTCTGGACATCCAAACATATCTAAATATATTACTCAATGTACCGATAACGTTCAGGATTGACATTAAACCTCTAAATTCAAAATAAGCAGAAAAACAAACAGAAAAGGCATACATACAAACATCCCTATCTTCCAGCAGTCAAATCTACAACGCCCTTCCAACAAGCATATCAAGGCATCCCTGGAGACCCACGGAGACCCACGCTAGACCTAGTCTTTCTTTCCTTTGGCGACATCTCCCAGAATCAAGGTCAGGCGGACTGTACTTGCCTGTATTTGTACCTATTGAACTTTGCCTCCGAGACGAGAGTCAAAAGGGCAGCTGAACTTTTCTTTGGAGGAGGAACTCTTCAATATTTGAATCTCATTTTTCTTTTCCGAGTACAGACTCGCGGACCGTGGGTTCCCCTTCCGATTGTATAAAATGTTGCAAAATATACATGCAAAGCATAATGAATGGATTACATAAAGCTCTGACTCAGAGGCGAAGGAGCGAGCAGGTGTTCTTGTGCCAGCTGTTATGTTTGCCACATTGTGAGCCCTTCCAGCCACCCATTGTATGCAAATGTCACAACGTAACTAAGTATTCATCTAAAGCACCTACACGGTTACTGCTGTAAACAAGTCAACAAAATCGCCACCGATATTAGCCAATCAGGGAGGCCCCTCAGATCATGCACTCAGCCTACTGGCTGAGCCTATTTGCGTGGGCGGAGTTTTGCGACGTTATTTCCATTTTTGCGAAACTCGTTTTAATTACCCCGTCGTCTACTCTGAATGAATTGCAAAATATTTTTGTTTATAATTTTTGCAATGGCATTATAAAAACTACCAAAAAATAACAGTATACATGTGAGTAATATAATTTGCCAATAAATACGACTAGCATCTGATTTGTAGGCCTAGACGCGCAAGCAGAGGAAGCACTCATGGCTTGTGATTGGCTGACACCCGTGTACCTGACTAATGCTGATTTGGGACTGGCTCAGAAGCTGACCAACAGCCTTATTCTGCACCGCCCAATGATAGCTGAAGGTAGTCTGAAGCACTGAAAACAAAGAACACCATAGGCAAAACAATCTAAAAAATACATGTTTACACTACAATGATTTTTTTTCTTCCGATTATCATTTCATCCATTTTTCCAATCAATGTCACTCTAGCAAGGATGTCCGGACATGTCTGGGCCTGTTTCCTTCTAACATCGGGACCATTATGTATTCAGGACACTTACACAGGCCCGTCGGATATACGGGTCACGTTAACAATCAGATCCCTGAAACTCTGAGGAGACGGCCCGGGGAAGAGCTAAGGATTGTAGCGTCCAAGATAAGAATCCTCTGCCAGCCTCGAACTTAATTTATGTGCTTCAGTTATCACACACACACACACACACACACACACACACACACACACACACACACACACACACACACACACACACACACACACACATACACACACACGCACACACACACACACTTGCCTCCGCCTTCCCAAGTTGTTACACACGCGATATCAATTTCTTTTCCTGCTCAAAGTTCGATCCTTCTTGTCCTATTATGAAATATGCAAAAGTCAGCCGCACGAGTCCCGCCTTCTGTCTGCGGCGCCTCTTTTTCCTCTCTGTCTATCTGTCTGTCTGTCTGTCTGTCTGGCTCTGTCTTTCTCTTTTTCTGTCTCTATATGCCTCTGTCTGACTGCCTCTATTGGTCTCTCTCTCTCTCTCTCTCTTTTCTTTTCCTATTTCCGTCCCTTATTACTACCTTCCTTGTCCTTCGCCCCTTTCATTTCGCGCCGACCCGGGATTCGTTATTAATTTACAAATCTTCCAGGCCCTCTTGCGATGTACTCAATCCCTATTTATCTTCATCTCTTCATCATCAACATCCTCCTCTCCCCTTCCCTCTCCCACTCCTCCTCCTCGTCCAGTCACCTCCTTCCCTCCCTTCCTGCTCTCTCGTACGCACTTTGATCTTCTCTCGTCCCCCCTCCCCCTCCCCCCTCCCTCCCTCCCTCTCTCTCCTCCACCTCCCTTTTTCTCCCCCTTCCTCCCTCTCTCGTACAAAGATCTTTTCCTCCCTAGCGCGCTCACTCTCTCTCTCTCTCTCTCTCTCTCTGAGCTTTCGTCTTTTATCACACGTGTATTGATTTTTCCCCCTCATCTCTTGTCGCCGTCCCTTCGCCGTTTTATGGATCCACTCGTACACATGGAGGTCGGCCGTACACTCGGCGTCTCCACAGCGGAAAGACCCGGTTCTCGAGGGCGGCCGCGGCGACGAACGCCCGCGTTTCGCCGATCGATTCCTATCATCTATGCAACGTAAATAAATGAAAAAAGGGTCCCGACTTGAGAGGGGGTTCGCTTCCTGGGTGAGTGGGTGGCTGGGAGGATACAGGTACGGGGTCTGGGGAGGGAGGGGAGGGAGGAGAGGGAGGAGAGGGTGCGGAGGTGGGGAAGGCAGGGGAGAGGAGAGGGGAGGGGCGGGAAGGAGAAGGAAGGGGTGCGGTGGGGGGTCGGGTGGGGTGGGAGTACTACTACACGCACGGAGGATCACATACAAAAAGGTGAACGAATGTGTGCGTGTGCGTGTTTCCATAAGGTCTACATGGAAGGCGTCACGAGCGTTTATGCTAAAAACGAAGGATAAATTCTGAATAGGCGGGTACGGCCCCTTCTATTAATAACGACAAAGACTCTTTCGCTGAGGGCTATTACCATAATGATGATTATGATTGTGGCGACGATGATGATGCCGTTTCATTGTACAATAGGCCTAGCCCGAGTCCACCGCCGACGTAGGCCTTTCGACTATCGCGTTTAATAGTATCAATCCCCGAAGTGAACTATAGCAATGGAAATAAATAAGCATATAAATAAATAAAAGAGCGAATGAAAGGACGAGAGCGAAAGAAAGAAAAAAAAACGAAAGAAAAAACCTTTTTTATAAACCACATAAGCGCTACTGCCTACCGAGTAAAAGCTTAAAGCTGAAGAAAGAGAGAAAGAGAGAAAAAAAGTGTGTATATATATCACCAAAAAATCTGCGGAAGACTGACAAAAAAATCGAGCCAACTCACCGTACGGGAAGGATGGCCAGAACGGGCCGTTTTTACCACAATGTTTCGGCCGTTCCCTCAACCTTTCGACTCCCATTGTTCGGTTTCATAAATGACAATAAACGCCACCCGAAGTGAACCCGGCCGAACGTCTCTGGGGTTTAGTCACCACCGCCATCAAAGGGTTAACTGAAATATTTTAGAGAGGAAGAGGGATAATAAAGAAAAAGAGAAGCATCAGCGTGTAGCTAATCTACCTAGTCGCGCCCGCACACCCATGGATTTCACAGGCAGCGACCCTACTCAACTAGCGGGCGGAGGAGGGGAAAAAAATCCTACCTTTGAAACAAGCTCAGATGACAATTTGACTCTCTCCCGCCCATCACTGTTCCCCAACCCCCCTCCACACCCCTCTCTCCCCTCTCCTCCTTCCGTTCCTCCCCACTCACGTTTTGAGGCACCACCCTTCCATGTAGTGTACATCGTCCAGCACTTAGGGTGAAGAGTACACTCAAGTCTTGCTGCGTTCGACCTCTTAGGCGAGTAATTTACCTGCCGTACACGCGAACGTTTCCCTTCTCGTTCATTATCGATTCATGAACGTTAATCACCCGTTTATCGAGGGAGGTAGACAAACCCTTCAAAATATGCCAATATGAAGAAAGATTTCCCCCCACACTCGTCTATTATTTCTGCAACGTGATATATTCATGAGGCAACGAACGCATGCATGCTGGTGATCGTGGTGATAGAAGACTTAGATTACAAATTCCAATTTTGATAGAGGTAACCCCTTTCTCTCTCTCTCTCTCTCTCTCTCTCTCTCTCTCTCTCTCTCTCTCTCTCTCTCTCTCTCTCTCTCTCTCTCTCTCCTTCTCTCTCTTTCCCTCCCTCCCATCGCACTTCCTCCACTTCCTCATTATCCCCCATACATCCTCTTACCTCAAACCATCGGCCCGCCCTTCCTCCGTCCACCCTATCAGTGCCATACATCTCCCCCTTTATCCCTCACACTTCACTTCCCCTTTACTGTATGTCGTCCCCATCGGCGGCGTCAGTAGGACTCTATGAATGTCCCGCCACACATCTGTTTTTATAGGCCCACACTGACCACTCCCACGTCTCGGCACGCTCTACCCCACCTCCCCTCTTCCCCCCCCCACCCACCCTACCCCACGAATTCATGGGTACTTTTATTCTTTCAAAAAAACGACTCATCGATTGTTTATTTTTTTCTTTCTTTCTTTCTTTCTTTCTGTCTATCTCTATTTCTTTCTTCTGAACCCATGGACATTGTTACTTGAGGGTTTGAGGGAAGGGTTTAACTGACTAGAATGACCTGAGAAATGTTCGTACGTGGACACAGGGCGAGGAGGTGGAGAAGAGGGTGGAAGACATACTGAAGGAGGAAGAGAAGAGGAAGAGGGGAGGTGGGGGGGTCACTGACTAAGCCTAGCGGGTCATTTTTTAACTGATCAACGTCAGTAGGCCTAGCGACGCTCGCCACACCGTCGGGGAGGGTAGGCCTACGAACCATCGCTACATATAACGCCGGCTCGTTTCTACCGCAACACCGGACACCGAGAGGGAAACAATCACTTCCCCGAACGGAAGAGAAATAAACGTGCATTTATCAAGCGCAGTCACACATCACAGAGTCCCGAGCGCCCTCCGCCACTTTCCCAGCCCTCCCTCTCTCCTTCCCTCCATCGCTGGCACGTCGCAAGCTACTGTTGCCTCAGATAATGACCATTTATCGACATTCTTCGTAACCATGACCAAGCACCTCGGTCGCCTACAGTTGTTACAGAGTAACACGGTTGACCACAACACCCCACGAGATACCATCACCCATAACCACTCACTGGATAACACCACTACCTACCACTAGCTAACGACAGGACACTATCAGATACTCCTGTTCATCCCACCGCGCACGAAATCCGATACAGCAGAAGAAAATGGAAAACAAACAAACCAAAAACACATTAGGGAATCTTCCTACACCCTTTACTTACTCTATTGAAGGTGAAGAGGGAGGGAGAGAGAGAGAGAGAGAGAAAGAGAAATGCATCTAAGCCTTCCCCCTCTCTCTTATCATACAAATATAGTACCCCTCTCCTCCTTTTCACAAGTTCCTCCCAGACCCTCCGTAATTCCTCGAACCCTAACAGTGGAGAGTGACAAATTTGGCGCACTCAGCCGCCAAGTCCTATACAAAGCACCGACGAACTCTTTGAGTGGAGCATCGAGTAGTGATAAATTGTTTCCTAGAAATGGGAGGGAAAAGAACGGAAGGCAATTTCTACGATCCTATTTCAACCATACAATCATTTAAGGGATAGAGAGACAGACTCTCCACCTTGTCTCCGTCTGACTGACTAATCGACTGAGATAGAGAGATAGAGAGAGAGAGAGAGAGAGAGAGAGAGAGAGAGAGAGAGAGAGAGAGAGAAGAGAGAGAGAGAGAGAGAGAGAGAGAGAGAGAGAGGGAGAGAGAGAGAGAGAGAGAGAGAGAGAGAGAGAGAGAGAGAGAGAGAGAGAGAGAGAGAGAGAGAGAGAGAAGAGAGAGAGAGAGAGAGAGAGAGAGAGAGAGAGAGAGAGAGAGAGAGAGAGAGAGAGAGAGAGAGAATCATTAGTGACGCGTGCGACAAACATGATGTTGGAGCGGAAAGCCCCGACTACAAAGACAAACATAACTTTTTTTTTTAGGGTACTCCATCTCAGTGTCTCTTCATTGATTATTCATCTTCCCTTTGCCTTATCACTATGTAATCCTTGAATATCAGCATGTAATCGTACATTGCTAAATATTGCAAATAACAGTGTTTACCTTGTATATACATCAGAAAAAAAACACGATACGCCAGTAACTGATTGAAGGACGGTGGCTACTAACAAGCAGCTGATAACAAAAAGCTAGACTATCAATGAAACATTCACCTCCATAGGCCGTCTGGTCCCGGAAGCAGCTATCAAAGGGTTGACAAGAGAAACCGAAGGTGGGGGGGAGGGGGGGGCGAGGGATGGAGGTTAGTATTATGACGTAGTAGGGGAGTGTAGGGGCCAGCTGAACTCCCCTTTCTGTCCCTCCACATGACGCCTCGCAGACTCACATAATGAGCATAGGCCTACTTGTTCCGAGTTTATTTGTTACACATACTTAGGCCTTTGTTGTCGCGGGTGGTTTATCTGCGATAGTTACGCCCGGTTGATACCCCCTTTGTCGGGCCTTGTTTTATTCCGGTTACGCGGACCTACATACCCTTACGGCTCATTGATATGCTAATTGCCGTTCGAGTACCGGCCGGGATTTCAGCCGAGCCGAGGCGCGCGTCGGGGCTGCGGCGAAGCACGTTTTCCAACCCAAAGGGAGAAGAATTCAACGGGACCAGAACCGAGGAGTGCACTGGTTCGCTGGTTCACGTCTAATCCATTCGGCAAGAAAGGGAGAAAGAGCTGCTAATCACGGATGAATTAAGATATCGGCGTTCATGTGTGTTGACGGAGGAAGGGACGGGGAGGGAGGGTGGGAGGGAGACTGAGGGGCGGAGCTAGACAATCCATTATTGTGAGTAGGCCACGTAAATATCCAGAGTCGATTCCTAATTATAGCTTCTAGGGTTTACCGTACTCTTGTGTAATTACATACCAGTTGGCCTAATGGCACAGCTATCATCCTATAACGCCGCGTATCTTATCTTGTCCTTAACTCTCCAGGCTCGAGAAGCAAGAACCACCTTCAGGAACCTTGAGCGTGACGGGTTGTATGAGGCTTACCAGTGTGTTTTACCGTCACATGAATTTCTATGGGATAATATATTCATAGTAGTAACAATATCACTCGAAGGGTTTGTGCGACACGCACATATGTCGTCTTGTCATTAAGTTTTTACTCATTTAACGTTACATCTTTCAGTCATTTCTCCTGCACATCAGGATTAAGATCACGATTTCCCCTCAATTACCCTCTCCAACAAATGCAATCACTGTAATGTCAATCAACGTCTCAACAACTACATCATAAACGCACATCATTCACCTCGGCGCTCGCAACGCAAATATCCAACTGTATCCAACCACGAGGCTCGGAGCGACCGGCCTCGTAAAAGAATGAATGAAGCAATCTTACTACTAACTGTCTGGTCCTCAGCCAGCGATCCCGTGGGCCGAGGAGGGAAAGAAACTCGACCAATGGTATGGCGACGGGAGGAGGGAAGGGGGAGAGGGAGAGAGAGAGAGAAGGGGAATGGACGGGGAGAGGCGAGGAGAGAGGGAAAGGAGGTGGGGGGTCCTGAGTAGAGGGGTGGGATGGGGCGGGGGGGGGGGGGGCGGCGGCCTATGGGAGCATGCACTAGACACGTCTGGCGAGCTCCCCCTCCTCCCTCCCTCCCTCCCTCTCCCTGTCCATCCCCTACTCCGTCGCCTTCAACCTAGTGAGTGAATAATGAAACTTGACGGGGCTACGGAAGGGGGCAAAGGAGGGAGGCTGGGAGGGAGGTAATTAGGGACACAGATAGATAGATAGATAGAGAGTGGAAAACAAAAGTGGGTGGGGGTGGATAGGAGAGTTCCACCACAACGTTGTATCGCAGACTCGAGTGTCAATATTCACGTAAGCCTAAGGGGCCTCACCTCTCGCATAAGCCTACATGGATCCCTCTGTAAAGAAGGTCTGGCTGGCTGAACTGAGCAGCGGGGAGGCTGCAGGAAGAGGGAGGAGGGGGAAGGGGAAGGGGAAGAGAGAGAGAGAGAGAGAGAGAGAGAGAGAGAGAGAGAGAGAGAGAGAGAGAGAGAGAGAGAGAGAGAGAGAGAGAGAGAGAGAGAGAGAGAGAGAGAACTGAAGTGAGCAGAGGGGAGGAGGCTTGGATGCTTCGCACTCAGGGAGCTTTCAGTAACATCAGTCACTCCAGGAACACTCCGCGCCCGCGCCACATGAATAAGAGGCCCATTTTGGAGTAACGAGAGTGAGAGTAAGAGTGACTGAGTGTGAATGAGTGAGCGTGTGTTCTCGCTCCGATAGAGAGAAAAGGGGAAGGGGAGGGATGGATGGAGGGAGGAGGGAAGAGGGAAGAGGGGAAGAAAGAGTAAAAGAGCGAGTGAGAGAGAGGCAGAGAGACAGAGAGAGAGAGAGAGAGAGAGAGAGAGAGAGAGAGAGAGAGAGAGAGAGAGATGGATAGAGAGAGAGTGTGTATCTTTACAAAGACGGCGGGATAGGCCTAGCAGCGTTATAATTTGTTACCATCACAGCACCAGGCCTACCGTCATATTTCATTAACATCATTACACTAGCCCCTCCTTACTCACGTTTTGTCACTATCACTGCACTAGGCCTACCACATTTTGTGTTTGGGGGAAAGATCACATTCTAATACATCTACTTGCCTCCAACCCTCCCCTCCCCACCCTCCTCCTCCCCCTCGTAGCTGGATCGCCTCCCCCGAATTGACGATCCAACATCATGTTTCGGGGGAGCGGGGGGAGCGGGTCCATGACCTTTGAGTCGTCTTCTTTCTTCTTCTTTTTTTTTGTATAATAATTTTTTTCCTTGTAGCTTAGGCCTATTCCCTCCACTGTTACTAAAATATCACACGTCTCCCCCCCCCCCCACCCCCAACCATCCACCTTCCACCTTTACACTTGCTGGTTACTAGAACTAACTCCCTTTTCCTCCGTGACTTTCAAACCGCCCGCCCATTGGACCAACGATGACTGACCTCCTCCCGCCATGCTATAATTAGATCCATAATTGTTTGCCTTTCATCATGATGTTATTTACCTAATACAAGTCCCAGGCCTATGACGTCATCA
>NW_028234404.1:46855889-46868389 GCF_977035675.1 Penaeus japonicus | reverse complement strand
GGAAGGTATCCGCCACAACTAGCACTGCCAACGCACGGAAAACAAAACAAAAACTTGTCGCGTTCTCTCCGGGCTCGACAGCTTGAATCAAACAAAAGCCAGTCGGACGGGCTTCCAGCGGCGGCGGAGAGGCTGGTCGGGCGGGGGAGCGGGGTCTCCCACGAGGCGCACCCACCCACAGACCGGGACAAAACTAGACTCGAAGCCTTTCGCGTACCGCTTCATTGTTTCCGCGTGCCTGTTTCAAGTTTTCGTAATCAATTCGTGTCCCTCGTAAGCGGCCAATGTACCTTTTCTTTAGAGTTATGACTCCCGAGGAACTGTTACCGGTTTGCGTCTGTTTGTGCGAATCGTGTCGGGGAAAATAACGCTCTGATAGGAACTGAACATCTCTTCCACATGCGAACATTGCAACGGCGGACCTACGTTAATCTTCCCATATTCCAGTTTAAAAGGACGGCTGCAAATCATCCTTTCGTTCGCGAGGCACATCTCGCTTTTCACGTTGGCATTCCGGCGAGTAACCGAGGCTCCCTTTCTGCCCGCCAGGTAAAGAGGGGATCATCCCCATCCACCTTCCAGGTAAAACAACGTCCTCGCTTGTTCGCCAGCTAAATAACAAATACATACTCTTGACCGCTACGGAAGTGAACGAATATCCTCTCGTTACCAGATAGTTGCAACACGACTACCCCTGTCGTACGTGGAAAATATGCATCTGCGCCAAGGAAGGGAATAATGAAACGGACACATGTTCGGAGGGATACAGGGAACGAACATTTGTTAATCAACAGGAAGGCCAAAGCAACCTTGCATCCGGTACAAGCAGGCTGGGGCACGTTTTCAGCGACTTGCTCATCAGAATGAGGGAGACGAGACGGCATATTCGAAGGCACCTTCCAACGCCTATTGCGAACTATTGGTGATTACTTTATCAACTATTAGCTTCCTTGGATCAGACTCTGGCCTCTACAAGTACAGGCCGATTTCGAAAGCATTGGTACTCTTGTTACCATTCACACTACTAAAGATCCAAGGCGGATTTCAAACGCTCGCACTTCACTGATCGCCTTTCATATCAACGCCGTTGTCATGGAAACATAACCATGCGCGAGAGGAGTCCTTGTGACCAGCTGACGGAGGGTAGAGTACCCCCAGGCTCATCGGGTGAAGTGGAGGGGCACCCGGGCATGGTGAGAGGGAGCGAAGGAAAGGGGGGGGAGGGAGGGGGCCGGAACGCGGACACGAGCCATACTTTGGTAGGGTTAAAGAAAAAGGGATCCATCCCCTGCTACGGCCAGACACGGGAGGGGATACTCTGCCAATCACGAGGGTACATACAGGCTCTCTGTAGCCCCTTCCGTCCTGGCAGAAGCGAGGTTTGTAGAGTCCCTCAAAGAGCCATCAGGTCCATGTGTGTGGGAGGGTGCAATTAGTAAATGTCTGTGCGGGTGTGAAAGAAAATCAGGAGCAAGGGTTCTCTCTCTCTCTCTCTCTGTCTCTCTCTCTCTCTCTCTCTCTCTCTCTCTCTCTCTCTCTCTCTCTCTCTCTCTCTCTCTCGCTCTCGCTCTCGCTCTCGCTCTCGCTCTCGCTCTCGCTCTCGCTCTCGCTCTCGCTCTCGCTCTCTCTCTCTCTCTCTCTTTCTGTGCGTGGATGTGGATATGTGTGTGTGTGTGTGGATGTGTGTGTGGATGTGTGTGTGTGTGTGTGTGTGTGTGTGTGTGTGTGTGTGTGTGTGTGTGTGTGTGTGTGTGTGTGTGTGTGTGTGTGTGTGTGTGTGTGTGTGTGTGTGTGTGTGTGTGTGTGTGTGTGTGTGTGTGTGTGTGTGTGTGTGTGTGCGCGTACATGTTTTAAGAATGCCACTTACTAATCTTACTCCTATTCATGAGTTCCCATATATAACCATAAACATTACTTACGATATTAAAAGTTTATTAGAGGTAAAATTTGAAGCAATGGCTAAGCTTCTGTTGGTTTTCAGCTGGCATAGCCAGACCGGCTAAGCTCAAGAATGCTGCATGCCATTACCAACTGTATACCCCTAATACATAGAGCTGACATTTCCTTTGGCTCTAACATGTGACTATGGAATAAGCCAACGTGGAGCTCGAGGGTAATTTCAAGCTCTATGCAGAGGGTTCAAAGGGGCGTCAGTCGTCAGCAACGTGTGTGATCCGACCCTCTGGCAAATTCCGGCGCCTAAAGCTATTCTAGCCCTTATGGTCTGGAAAAATAACAACGAAAATCCTTTGCTTATGAGAATCGTCTCTTATCTAACAAAATGATCCTTTCTTTCAGGTCCCATAAGGGTTATTGCAAGGGAAAAGATACATAAACTTGTGCAAATGATTCATTTATTTACTTCTAGGTTCTCCTGAGCCTATTTTCTCCGGCGAGTGGGAACCGAGGACATGATTTTGTTTCACGGTTTTTCCCTCGGCGTTAACGACACATTTTGCATCGAAAATAGCAAAATCGTTCAGATATGGAATCCTTAATCATCGCAAACAGACACGAGTGAAAAAGTATGAGACAGCGGAGGGGATATGGTTCCCACCCTTATGGCTGGGGACGATAAAGACCATTCTGCCGCGGCGAAACGTCTCCATAAAAAAGTGTGTTATGACAGAGCGCGTCACGACCCTACACATAAACCCACAACAAGTCTAGCCCAGCCAGCCTACCCAGCATCACCCCAGCCTACCCGCAGCCCTAGCCTACCTTCCGAACCATCCAAGTCCATCTACCCTATCACCACCTCAGCACAATCAACCATCCTTCCAGATTTGGCCTACCGATTTCCCAGTCCAGCCTATCAGCAACGCCGGTTCCTCTAGTTCCCACCTTCTTTTCACCGAGACGAGAATGAGCCCCTGCCAGCCGAGTTCCCGTCATTAGGGCTGCAGCCTCAGACAGCAGACCATCCATTCCTAAATTCTCTACTTCATTTTAAATCTTATTGTTTCATTTACTATTGCCTGAGGACAGGTTGATATTGAAGCTTATCCCTTCTAGTTTCGAAGGACATCTATGAAAAGCTATCGACTATAGAAGCAAAATCACAGATGTCCTTACCACAAGGCGAGGTGGAGGAGGATATAAGAAACTTTGTTCCTGACATGCAAATGACAATTTATATCAGAGATTACATGGTCAAGTCTGGCAAATACGAGCATGGCAATATCTCAAGAGTATTGATCTAAAGACAGTTTAGAACGGGAATGTTATCGTTGTGGCAATGGAACCTAACAGTCGAGCAATTATCTCATCCCATGTGTAGTCTGGCTTAAGGAACGCTTAAACACAAGAGCTCAAGAATGTTACCCAAGCCATGTTCAACATTCCTCGCCAGTGTAACTTGTGGATGTTTGGAAAGATACACAGCGTTAAAAATAACCACATTCATAAACATCATCAGTAGAGAACGGGGTATTTTTATACGTCTAAAAGTGTGAGGAGCACACACTTTCTAGTCTCCGTCATTAGTGCCCTGAGCGAGGACATGGCCAGAAACATATTGTCTATACAATTATTGGCACTATATTGTCCCTACGTGCCAAATGATCTCAAATTCACCTTAACAAAAAATGACACGAGTAACACGTCTCATCATCACTGTACTCCAAATAATCACCACACCTGCTCCACAAGGTAACAAGTACGTAGAGGGCTTGCAAATATATAGGCTTTTCAAACCAAAGCTACAACATCAAATATCTTAGTACTATGGCATGATGTGGCAGGCATGCTATGTTAGAAGAGGAAGAAGAAGAAAAAGATCAAAACATTACAACCACAGTACTATGACAGTTTTTAACGGACCTCGCGCCGGTTGCCATATGCTTAATCCGTGTCCTGTTGCCTATGTACCAAAGCTGGTCTAGGTGAAAAGAAGTAAATCTTGATGAATAAAATATCGGGTTGTGTATGATGGCAAACATTAAAATAAGAACGTTACTCGCTACAAGCTTTACAATTAAAGTAGAACGCAACTTGGGATTCTCTAAATGGCAACACTAACGTTGTTCAAAATACACTTATAACTTGTACAACCGTGTAAAGTCGGTACTGTGGTTAATAAACAATGTCTTTGCAAACATGTGGTACGACTATTATTATCACAGCAACTGGAAACTGGCCAAAATATGCATGTAATTAACAACTAAACTACTCTTAGCTTTTTCATTTTGCTCATGAACTCATTACAATGTCGAATAAAATCCGTCTTAGAATTCTGTGCAGGAGAGAGAGAGAGAGAGAGAGAGAGAGAGAGAGAGAGAGAGAGAGAGAGAGAGAGAGAGAGAGAGAGAGAGAGAGAGGGGGGGGGGGGGGGGGGGGGGGGGGGGGGGGGGGGGGGGGAGAGAGAGAGAGAGAGAGAGAGAGAGAGAGAGAGAGAGAGAGAGAGAGAGAGAGAGAGAGAGAGAGAGAGAGAGAGAGAGAACATAACAGGTTTGTTATGCCATGTTAACGAGTTGTGTGTACTCACCTGAAGGGGGATCCAACTGTGACTTGCATTCCACATGTTGCTCGCGACATCGTGGGTTTAAAACACAGGCGCGGCGTGTGCACTAGTCAACACTGTATCATCAATAGCAACATTATCATCACAACTGGCCACCATCCTCTTTTCAGAAAATCAACTAAGAACGATCGCAAACGACAAACAATAGCATCGGCTCTCCCTTTCCTTTTTTTCTAAAGCGTGGGCAACGGAATGAAATGTGCGCTGTCTAACCTCTCTCGTGCATTCAAGTACGATTAACTTTCTCTGACGGTGACTTTCCGTTCGTGGCTTCTCACGTTTCTCTCTGCTTTTTCCCTCGTGCGCGTCCTTCCTCGTGCTGAGTGAGATGCTGGGCCGATTTCGGTAACCCTGGAAAATAAAAGAGAAAATATGTTAGCATGCTGCAAAAATGATAAATAAATGAATAAGAATACTGATGAGATAAAAAATGTTACCAAAAAAAGTGATGGAAATTAACGTGTTTTCTGCAATGGGGAAAACCATACATAGAAAGGGACACACTCAAACACACATATAAACATGTGTATACATATATTTGTTGACGTGTTTGTTTGTGTATGTTTGTGTGTGTATGTGTGTGTGTGTGTGTGTGTGTGTGTGTGTGTGTGTGTGTGTGTGTGTGTGTGTGTGTGTGTGTGTGTGTGTGTGTGTGTGTGTGTGTGTGTGTGTGTGTGTGTGTGTGAGAGAGATAGATAGATAGAGAGAGAGAGAGAGAGAGAGAGAGAGAGAGAGAGAGAGAGAGAGAGAGAGAGAGAGAGAGAGAGAGAGAGAGAGAGAGAGAGAGAGAGAGAGAGAGAGAGAGAGAGAGAGGGAGATGAGAAAGAAAAGAAGAGAGCGCATTACATAGAAAGGTGAGGCTGTGTACAATGAATAGCAAAGTCCCAATGCCCAGGAACACGGTGGGGGAGAAGGGCTCAACGGTCAGCGAAGAAGGCTACAGGCCATTCGGATGAGGGTAAGTAGGCTGGTCGAATTTCCCCAATAATGGTGTCCCATGCCAACCCGACCCGGATATCAGAAGGCCGATGTGGGCTGCCGGGGGTTAGCACGTGCCCACTTCTTTACCCCTTTTTATCTGCTGGCTTATGCTGTCTTAGTGGGGCATGCGTGGGTGCATGGGCGAGAGAGCAAGAACGGGTGGACGAGTCGAACGTGGGCAGGTTTGTAGGTGAAATATACAAAGGAGACAGGCGAGGGTGGGGACGGGAGGCACACAAGGGGAGGGGGGCGCCCTGTGCCCGTCATCCTCATTACCTTAACTGGACGTTGCAGTGGTGGTTGCCATGACAACATCTCATTACACGGAGCATTTCTTGTCCCTCCCTCTCCCTCCCGGGACGCCAAACGAAACATGAGTTCTATATGCAACTTCTAACATTTCGTAACGGGATCTAGGACGAAACAGCACGCCAGCATCCACGTGCCATCAATAATGGCAACGGATGCCCAGATTTCATGGGCGCTGCTTCACCTGGGCAGGACTTTTCTTTGAAGCTTAACTCATCTTGCAAGGAACTCTGTGATCGCCGTTTATTTACGTAATTATCAGTAGTTCCAATGACAAGGCACGAGCCTTCGACCTTGAGACGTACTTTCTCGTTCGACAGGCAGTCCCCCTTACCATCTCTAATAAGGAAGTGTCGCTGCGTTTCTTCGGAGCTAACCTTACCTCCTTAATGAGTGCACAAGGGAAAGGTGAGGCGGCCGCTCGTCTCAGCTGGCCATGGCTATGACACTTGTTGCATGCCGACTCGGACGTACGCACGAACTTACAGATACTCGTGCGCGGACGAGTATGACGAGGTACGAGCGATTCAGGGGCCGAGACAGGTAACGCAACACGGCCACATATGGGATAGCACAGCGAAAGGAAAAACGAAAACAGTCATCTCACATAACCTTGTGACACAGCGTTCGTCCTCACCTTCCTTTGTCAATCTTAATCAAGAAAGACTTCCCAGAAAAGCAAAGAACCCCCCCCCCCTCCGTCTACATCAAACTTCCGGTTCTGAAGGTCCGTAAAAGTTAGCATGAGATGTCTTGAAGGCGGCTTCTCCAGGATGGCTACAAACCTCCCTCAAAGGAGTCACGACAGAAACGCGGCTGTTTTTTTATCTTTTCTTTTCTTCTCTTTTTTTTCGTTTCCTCTTTTTCGTTTTCTTTTTTGTCCCTGCCACGGTCAGGTCATTCACCGCGCGGTTGCCATCCATCGGCGCACGTCGCATTTGTTTGCCCTGGAATAGTTCAGCGGTGACGATCAATATAGCTGTGCCGACACTGCCATGTGATGGAACACACGGGAAAGACTCACATGTAATACCCCACGTATCAGAGACGACCAAGAAAACGAAAGAAAGAAAGAAAGAAAGGAAGAGAAAAAAGATCAACAGCCCGAGTTGCCACGTTGTCATTAACAGTCGCTCCCTCTCTCCAGAGTGGCGTTTTTCAAGGCTAAGCCAGTGGATGCCAAAGGGGGACAGAAAGGGGCGCTGCTTTTGCTTGATGCGACTGTTTATCATATTGGCACCTCCACTGACACAGCTCATGGGAGGAAATATAGGATCAGAGGACAAAGGGTCAGGCTGGGAGAGGATTTGAGATGGACGAAGTGGGGGAGGAGGAGGGTGGAAGGACAGCACTTGTTGGAAGGGAGTTTCAATAAGAAAATGAGCAAGATACTCTACCCGATAGACGACAAGACCTTGAACAGAATAAGGAAAAAAACAATAAAAGGTAGGTCGAAGACGGACAGTCACGATGGAGAAGAGTAGTTTCTAGTGAAAAGGGGGGGAGTGAATGCGTGGTGTGTTTGTCGACTCCTTAGTGAATGGGCAAGATAAAAATGGAAAGACTCGCAGCCGTTGCTATCATTCTCTCTCTCTCTCTCTCTCTCTCTCTCTCTCTCTCTCTCTCTCTCTCTCTCTCTCTCTCTCTCTCTCTCTCTCTCTCTCTCTCTCTCTCTATCTCTCTCTCTCCCTCCCCCCACTGCCAAGTATCCAATAAACATACAGGTATGTTTCCGGATGCAAAGACACCAACCAAACAAGAGAAGAGCGAATGTGTGGGAGGCGGAACAAGGGAGGAAATCCTGGAAGGGGACAAAGAAAAAGGTCGAACATACGAAACGAAAAGGGACAAAGAAGCGAAGCAAGAACATTCGTTTTCGGATTTTAACCGAACAAGTAGTAAGATATTGCCAGATCGGGCAACTAGCCTCATTACGTACGAAGAGACACACTCTAGCACGCTTACACACACACACACACACACACACACACACACACACACACACACACACACACACACACACACACACACACACAAACCGAAGTGAAGACAAATGCATTACATAATCCAATTAAGACCCTAATATAAAAACAACAGAAAACCAAAGAGGAAGCGCCCATGTGGGACGAGGAAACAAGGAAAGCCATGCGACAAAGCCAGGGGAAAGGATGAGCTCCCCGCGTAGCCTACAGGAGGGCCGGCAATAGCAAATAGCAACTACTGTAAAACAAGAAGACGAACATCACAACGACATCGGCACAGACAACAACAGCCATGGCGGCAGCTGGCAGGATAAATAAAGCGAGTGTAAGTGTGACAGACTCGCACAAGGAGGGGGAGGAGGAAGGGGGGGAGAGGGGACTCAAGCCTAAACCTTAACCCTAACAGTGATTTAACCCTAAAACACTTAGCGCACGGCGTAGCAAATGTCATACACTAACCTATACCCTCGAGGGAAAGACAACACTTGTCAAAAGTCAAAATTAATGAAATGCAAGAAAAAACAAACAAACCATACACATGGAACAAGAGCTGGCAAAGAAAAGATAGACTTTGCAATTAAAGAAGATTCCGCTTCTCACGGCTGATTGCGAGTGAAACGACTCAAGGTTCATATATCCTCAAGGTTCCCATACGAATGCTAAGCTCCGTGAACGAGAACATCTCGGAGGTCGGAATTGAAGGTAGGCCTACACAACGCCTCCGCCACCACATGATAAAACAAACCTTTTTTCTTTTCTTTTTTTTTTGTTATTTTCGGATCGTTGTGCGGGGGTGTCGCGGCCGGGAAGATCCACCATTTCTAGGCTTAGTTGAATTCCCAGCCCGCCCGGGACAACACCAGACAACACCATCCACACCACGAATACCTGGCTCTCGCAGGCCGGACAAACCGCCGAGACACCAAGTTCAGAGCGAGCGAATGAAAACGGGTGCCTGTGTTTATGTTTGTGTATGTGCGCGTGCCTCCGTGTGTGTGTGTGTGTGTGTGTCTGTGCGTGTGCGCGTGTAGATATGCTGGGGCAGTAGGGCGTGTGTGACCGGTATAACCAACCGGTGGCTTCCTCCTCCACCGCAGGAATGTGACCTTGGTCTAAGCTTCTCAACATAAGTGTCATGTGGCAGACTGTGTCACGGTGCTGCATGTTATTTGCTAGTGTGAGGGAGAGGGTCTGGTCTTACGGTGGACGGGATGACTGCGGCTGGCTTTGAGCGCCATGAAAGCTCGGAAGAACAGAGGGCAGTGATGAAGAGATTGGCTACCACAAAGGAGATGGATAAGGTTTGCTCACACTTTAAGGGCATAGGTAGACCCGGGGCTGAGGCCGGGAACTAGGGCAGAGGCAGAGGAGAGTGCCATGTGTTATGTCTGTCATATTTTAACTCCTGTGTCACATAAGGGTGAAAGGGTTATGTGTGGGAACTGAATCCTGGATCTTAAACTGCCTACGCATTGGCTGTCAAAGTCACATCCATCAGTTTTATTTGAACTTTGACTGGGTGGCAGGGTGGCACACGTGATAGTGGCACTACGGGCTAGGCAGCGGGCCTATTCCTTCGCTTCGACTAAAAGATACCCTCTTTAGCTATAAGTAACAAGGCTTGGTTGCAGACAAGTCAACGCGCTGAAAAGTGTTGCCATACTCAGGCCATACTCAGAGCACCAACGATTTCGGGCGCGGAGAGATCGTTGGGAAAGCGACCAGCGACAGGGGACGGTTGCAAGGCAGAGTCGGCAAGGAGAGTGGCAGGGTGTGTGAGAAGGAAGGTCGTGGTGGGCAGCAGAGTGGGTAACGGCTGGACCTGCTGGTGCGGTTAGAGTTGATGGGGAAAGCGAAGTGGATAATCACTTTACATTGAGTCTACCCACTTTCGCTCAGTGCATCCACGTATGATCTACAGTCACATATAAAGTGAGTGAATGTGTTAGAGGTGGAGGGGGAGAGAAGGGTAGGGGGTAGAGGGAGGGAGATAGAGGGAGAGGTAGAGGGAGAAAAGAGAGAGAGAGAGAGAGAGAGAGAGAGAGAGAGAGAGAGAGAGAGAGAGAGAGAGAGAGAGAGAGAGAGAGAGAGAGAGAGAGAGAGAGAGAGAGAGAGAGAGAGAGAGAGAGAGAGAGGAATATATATCCACGGTAAGGTACAGCAGCTCAAACAACAAATACGTGAACAGGCAAAAGAGATGATAAAAGAAAGGCAGAACAGGATGAAAAAAAAAAGATCTCGAAGGAAAGTGTTGACATCCTTAAAAAAAGACGAAGCAACCCGGCCGGGAACAAGAGTTAAGAAAACACGAGCCACGAGGGAAAATGTCTGCGAGAAAACAACAGGATCACATGGCAGAGCCCACAAGCCTGCCTTGAACTTGCCCTTGGAACCCCCCTCCCCCTCCCCCTCCCCCCTCGACCCCTCCCCCCACGCCCGAGGGGAACCAAACTGTAAAATATCATCATCACATGCTGACTGTACTTTATTACTCAAAAGGCGCATGACCGCTCCTTGGTCGTGTATCCGGAGTCATTCACTCCTAATTGGTAATTATTTCCGCAGCCACCTGAACTCCACAAGTATTATAAGATAAGCATACACAACCGAAAAATCAAGTATATGCAAAACAAAAATACAAAACAAAATTGGACTTGCGCACCTTGCATGTCCTCTGTTAAACATGCCATCGCTATATTATTGACGTATCCGGCCGCACATTTCTTTTATTAGGCGTCTTTCAGATCTCATTTCACAACATAGTGACTTTGTGACACACCCAGTAATATAAGGCTATAAAATAATGATCTCTGAACGACGAAAAAAATATAATCAAGTGCAGATTATCTTGGGGAAATTAAATGCCCACGATATGCCAACACTGTCTAGACGCAGTGTGACGGGGTTGCCAAAGTATGTGCGTTCTGCGTGGCCAGAAATTCCACAAAATATCAAAATGTTTAGCTCAAAATCAGCGCGACCCGAGTCATCGGTTTCTATCACGAGGGAATTTCAGCGGTAACTCAAGCATTCTGGAAATAACTCTGCACGGTCACCCTAGATTCCCCGTTGGCGCAAATCCCAGAACTGAGTTGCTAATTTATATCCTGGTATCGGGAAATGGCCTTGAACTTGTGGCATTTTTGCAAGATTCATTAAGTTTCGTGTGTCTGTCTGCCATTCCCCGGAAATCCGCTCCGTCTGGCTCCGAGTCTTGAAAATGCTCCATCTACTGTCACGCTCCCAGAAACACCTAATTACTTGCCGTGTAACAGGTGAATTACTATTGAATTATTGACTGTGTATGACATTACCTCATAATTATCGTGCCTCGCTCTCTTGCCCGCTGTCATGAAGCCCTTGCTATTTCATGAAGGAGAACATGACAAGGAAGTGGAACAGCATGACATTACACCGGCCTGCCTCTTCTTCCTCACCTAATTACCTGTTTTTGCTATTTTTCGGGATCTCCGCTTCATCCTCTGCGGAATGTCTTTGTTCTGTTCTCAATTTCTTTGTTCTCAATTTAAGCTTCTTTATTGCAAGATATTTATATCTGAATTTATATATTTTATTTTTATAATTAAAAAAAAATTATTTCCCTCACTTACGTTTCACACATTCCTGTCATTTTTTCTCTTCTGCCTAATGGATATTCTTCTACTTCCCTTGCTCCTCTCTTTCAACACACACAGATTCTCTCTCTCTCCCTCTCTCCACATAGATTCGCGTGCGCTCTATTTCTCTCTTCCTCCCTCCCTTTATCTTTCTCAAAAATGTGTTTCTCATCCCCACCTTCTCATAAAGTGCCTGCCATGTGAGGAACAGAGACAGCCACGGCCTCAACCAAGTTACGAGGCTGAAGTATGAACAAAACGGTACACGATAAGTGTGTTCTGGTCGCTCTCCAGGGTACGTTGGGGACGACTCACTATTTGCAGGCTCCAGAACTGTACCCTAGAACGACCCCCACTCTTCCCCCCCGAGACTTCCCTCCTCCCCTCGGCCCTTCCCGGACTCCCTCTCGATTCTATACTACCACTCCCACTCCCCCCACCGCCTCCCCACCTCGAGCCGGCGCTGCCGCCACTCACCCCCTCCCCGCCCCTCCCTTCCGACGGCTCCCGACCGTCGACAAAGGGCCGTAGACACCCTCTTGCGCCAGAGAGTTCTCTATCTCCCGTCGCGCTCGGCGTCGCTCGTTACAAACAAGCTATTTACAAGTCGGAGGAAGACGTGCGTGGCGCAACTCAGCAACCTTGCTTTGCGGTGCCACGGGGGTGCATGACGCTTGCTGAATCAACAAAACTGTGGCGGCTTATAGGCTATTTGCCGGCGACGGCTTCCTTACGTTTTATGAGTCTTTCAAGATATCTCTTTAAGGAAGACTCCTAATATCAGCATGTGAAATACGTAAAACTGGAGCGTGTTTCTACGTGTGTACTGCATGTGCACATATCCCATTAGATGTACGTGCGTGTTACCCCGCACAAAGGCTTGGCAGGTGCCAAGCGATGCCTGAGCAGTGATACCGCTTGACTTACGTAACCGTCCTGTCTCTCTTGTGTGCTAAATCAATTCCTTTCTATATTTATCCTGAGGCCTTACGGTTACCAAGGTAGCGGGAAGACGGCAAGGGTCATGGCGTTGTGTGACTCGTTACTCCGTTTGCGCTTGAACATTACCAGTGAAATAGCATTACAAGT
>NW_028234404.1:46820889-46845889 GCF_977035675.1 Penaeus japonicus | reverse complement strand
GTGTGTGTGTGTGTGTGTGTGTGTGTGTGTATGTATGTATGTGTGTGTATGTATGTGTGTGTATGTATGTGTGTGTATGTATGTATGTGTATGTATATATGTGTGTGTGTATGGTATGTATTATATATATAATATATATATATAGTATATATATATATTATATATATATATATATATAATATATATAATATATATATATAGTATATATATATAATATATATATATTATATATTTATATTATATATATATATATATATATATATATATATATATTTATATATGTATGTATATTATCATCGTCAGCGTCAGCTGCAGGATGTAAGCCTCTCTCAATCTTTTCCACACACACACACACACACACACACACACACACACACACACACACACACACACACACACACACACACACACACACACACACACACACACACACACACACACACACACACACACACACACACACACACACACAGACACACACACACACACACACAAACACACTTCGTAATCCATCTGAACAACAGCTTCCGACAGCACTAGCCCAAGTATTTTCGTGCGAATGCATGTATCAAAGCATCTCGCGAACGTTCGTAAACATGAGTTTGTTCCGGGATGCAGAGTAAACGTTCTTTCTGAGACACAAGTGTTACCAGACAGTCAGCAGACGCTCCTCCCTCTCCCTCTCCCTCTCCCTCTCCCTGCCAGCCTGGCCAGCCTTCCAGACGCGCCACAGACCGCCCCCAGGCCGGCTGGCCAGGTCGGGGCAGCCCCATAAAGCTGGCCATGTCTTCTGCGTGTGGAGACTCCGGGCCGGTTCCTGCAAGGCCCTTCCGTCTGCCGTGCCACACACGCGCTCCTGACGCCACGCCGCCAGCATGAGGAGCCTTCTGGAGGTGGCTTGACGGGGGTTGCGGTGTGCGAACAGCCAATGTGAAATGTGGTGTCTGGCCGATGGAAAGCCGGGAGGGAAGTAGGTAGCTGTGCTTAGTGGATAGGAGAGAAAGGGACGTGTTGTTTGGCTTGTGGTAGAGATAGAGGATAGAAGATGGAAAGTGGTGGGCGTAGCGAGCGCCCTTCATCCGGGGGAGTGGAGGAATGTGAGCTGCCGGGTGGAAAGGGGCATTCGTGTTTAATGGAAATGAGGTTAAGCAGACGCCAAGGTATTCCGTGACCATTGGACATCCGGGGCCCGACAAAGCCATCCTCACAGACACAGAGAGGCAGACAGAGGTAGGTGCGTCAACAGGCGAAATAAATAAATATATAAATGAAGATAAATTTAAAAAGGAACGGAAAGTAGGATTGGAACAAATTAAACATACACATTTACAACATATAAATAAACACACACAAACATATACATATACACATACATATATATATATATAAACACACATGTATATATGTGTGTGTGTATGACTCAAAATTCTAAAACAAAGCATACGGACACATAAGCGCGGCCACGCGCGCGCACGCACACACACACACACACACACACACACACACACACACACACACACACACACTCACACACACACATACACACACACACACATAAGACCACCAGGAAGGTTCTAGAAGTCATGAGTCATGCTGCTCTTGACCCAAAGACTCGTACACGAGAAGCCACGCCTCTCTCTCTCTCTTTCCCTCTCCCTCTCCCTCTCCCTCTCCCTCTCCCTCTCACTCCCTCTCTCCTACTCCCTCTCCCTCCCTCCCTCCCATTTTCATGCCCTTCCCTTTCTTCTCTCCCACCCTCTCCTCTTCATCTATCTTCGGCCAATCCCTTCCCCACTCTCTTTCTCTTCTTCTTCCTCTCCCTAAGTAACGCCCCCGTGTCGGACCACGCCTATCTCAGACGTACGTTTCTTCCGCTTGCCAAACCGGCCACGCCTATAACGCTCTCTTAATCGGCCAAGCTTCTTTTACAATGACAGGTGTTCTTACGGCAAACCGGCCACGCCCACACTGCCAGATGACCACGCCTTCAGAAAACCAAACTCCCTCTCGTGGTATCGACGCTTTCCTAGAGAAGACTCTCGTGGGCGTGAGAAGTCCCTCTGCGAAGCAGTCCGGTGCACATGTACGTATGTTTGTTTACATGCGCTTGCCGGTTGGTTGGAAAGAAGGGAGGATGCAAGGATGAATCTAAAGAGGGAAAGAGAGGGAGATTAAGGAAAGGGAAGGGCGGATTAAAAATAATGAAACTAGATTTTATATAAAAAAAAAAAATACTATACGTAACCCAACAAATGCCGTGATGAAAGTTAGAAAGATAAGTATGTAGTTAGATTCTAGAGGCTCTGCTCACGTGTGCGTGAGTGTGCTGCCGGCTTTGACAATCACCATCTGCGCGCAGAAACGCCCACACAGCAGAGGTGTCACGTCTCAGAAACTCCACTATCGCAAATGCAGAGCAAAAGAAAAACTCAAGGCAAATTATTTCAGTCCCTAAGGCCATCGATCTATCCTTTAGTGTCGTGATTTTGTCACTGACTTCGACTGGCTCCAGCGAGACGCAGCCGGCATCCACAAAGTGACTGGACCATGTCTGCCCACGCCAAAGAGGGAGAGGAGGGGATCCCTAAGACCGTCCAAGGACCCTACAAGAGGGGAGAAGAACTCTTCTCTCCTTCTCGTCTCCAGCATCATCCTGCATCTCCCAGAGCCATCATCTTCCCCTCATCCTGCGCCGACCATGGGCACCATCAGCGGTCCTCAGTAGCCACCACTGGCCGCGAAGCAGACGACAAAGGATATAACTAGATGCGGATGTTGCCATGTTGCTGGGGACGGCGCGGGCAAGCGGAGGTGTAGAGGAGGATCTAGCTGGGGAATCCGGCCGCTTTCCCGACGCTGAAGCCGACAGACCGAAGAACGGACTTAGGCGAGGCCAGAAATGGAACTAAATTGGGCTTCTGAAACAAAGATGCAGGATTTTCAAGGGATGCCAAGAACTTGGACAAAGCAAGGTCTTTCAAGGTGTAAATATGAGGGAAGAACATAAAATGCAACGAACAAGAATTGGGAGGAAAGCGAAACACGACCTTGAAGGCCATGAGGGACAAACGGAGCAAAGAGATAAAACGAACTGAAAAAAATAAACTAGAACAAAGGGAGGGCAATAGAGACTAAAATAGCCATGGGCATATCAAAAGGACGAATAAAATCAAGTGGGGAAGACAGAAAAAATGTAAATAGAAAAACGAAAGGCAAAACCAAAGGGGGAAACTGCGCACGACAAGAAACAAAGGCGCCAATTCCGATGCAGAAACAAAGGGTAGGTCTGAACAGCCAAGGCTCGTGAAGCAGTCGATGGCGGAGTCTGAGGGAGCGACGGGAAATCAAGGGGGAAAAGCCTCCGCGAAGAAGGCCGGAGACGCTGAGGAAGAGACGTGGGTGAAGAAAAGGGAAAGGCAGGCTGAAAGAGGAAACACAAAAGCGGTTTCCTGTTTAAGTCTCTGGTTCCAATAACAAACAATAACAAGCAATTCAATTTATAAGTTTGAGGACTTGGCATGTTACAGATGAAAAGATAGCAAATGGAGAGAGGAGAGAGAGAGAGCGAGAGGGGGAGAGAAAGACAGAGAGAGAGAGAGAGAGAGAGAGAGAGAGAGAGAGAGAGAGAGAGAGAGAGAGAGAGAGAGAGAGAGAGAGAGAGAGAGAGAGAGAGAGAGAGAGAGAGAGAGAGAGAGAGAGACAGACAGACAGAGAGAGAGAGAGAGAGAGAGAGAAACAGACAGAGAGAGAGAGAGAGAGAGAGAGAGAGAGAGAGAGAGAGAGAGAGAGAGAGAGAGAGAGAGAGAGAGAGAGAGAGAGAGAGAGAGAGAGAGAGAGACAGAGGAGAGAGAGAAATAAGAAAGGCAAAGTGAGAAGGAAAGAGAAAGCGAGAGAGAAAAAGAGCGATGCCTGCAGCTGGATGCAACAGCAAAGCCCTGGGGCGCTTGTGTTCGGGCCCCGAGGAGAGAGAGTGACTCGCGAAGACGGTGCCCCTGGGTGCATGACTCGGAGCTCCGAGCTTACTTCGAAAAGAGAGGAGACTCGTCATTACAGTACAGACGCGCACCAACCTTGAACTAACAAAGGGATGCACCAATGTGGGCGGTGTCTGGAGAGGGCGCCGACGGGGGGTCCTCCAGGCTTCGAAAACGGGAAGGGAGAAGGGAAGGGGAGAGGAGGGGAAAGGGAGGGAAAGGGAAATTGGGAAAGGGGAAGAAGTCGATGAGAGTGAGAGTGAGAGTGAGAGAGGGAGGGAGGAGAGAGAAAGAGAGAGAGAGAGAGAGAGAGAGAGAGAGAGAGAGAGAGAGAGAGAGAGAGAGAGAGAGAGAGAGAGAGAGAGAGAGAGAGAGAGAGAGAGAGAGAGAGGAGAGAGAGAGAGAGAGGAGAGAGAGAGAGAGAGAGAGGAGAGGAAGAGAGAGAGAGAGAGAGAGAGAGAGAGAGCGAGAGCGAGAGCGAGAGCGAGAGAGAGAGAGAGAGAGCGAGAGAGAGAGAGCGAGAGAGCGAGAGAGCGAGAGAGAGAGGCGGGGTGAGCCAGCGACGGGAGGACGGGGAGGGGACGCAGGCGAGAGATGAGATTAGAGAGCGAGCGCGGCGTACTGGGAGAGGAAGGCGAGTGTTCGTGGCGAGCGCGGAGTGCAAAGGGCTCGGTGGAATAAGGAACAGGAAGGAGAAAAAGGAGAAGAGAGGAAGGGAAAGAAGGAGGGAGAAAAAGGGGATCTGCTGGAGGAAACTGAAAGCCAGAGGGGATGGGGAGGGGGGATGATCACACTTAGCCAAGACCGTAGACCATAAAATCAAATCATGTGTTTCGACATCGTAGAGTGTAAACAAAGAATTGTGTTAGTTTGCACAATTCAAAAATCAATACCGAGATAAGAAGGCTTCAAAATCAACAATGCGAGGTGGCCCCATCATACGGCTGTGTTTACATGAAAAAGAAAGAAAAAATCCAAATAAATAGAGCATTTTGTTCAATCTTTAAATATTTTCTTCCCTCTCCCTCTCTCTCTCTCTCTCACCCACTTTCTCGTCTCTCTTTCCGCGCTCGTTTTTGCTTCATCTCTTTTGGCTCATCTCGCCCCCCCCCCTCCCTTCCCTTCCCTTCCCGTTCTATTTCCCTCCTTTCCTTCCTTCCTCTCCCTTCACCCTCCCTCCCGGGCCTTTGTCCTAGCTCTCTTCCCTTCCTCCCGACAGGATTCCTACGAAAGCAAGATAGGTAGAGTCACTGCGGGGAAATGTGCGATCGCTACGGACGCGTGACTGTGTTGATAGGAATAACTTGTTTGTCATGTAGGCCTACGAATAGAACCGATGCCGGTATCCATGTTGCAAAACAAAGTTCACATGGTATGTTTGAATATCTGTACACATGGTATGCTTGATTATCTGCCTGTCTATGTTCACGCACAGCCACGAACACATACACATTTGCACACACGAGCAAGAGAAGAGAGGAGTGTGAGGGACCCACCATGTTGCCGGTGCGAGCTTGGAGGAAAGAGGTGAGGGTTGACAAAGGAAACACTAGTAATGCATCGTTCGTCGTAAAAGCGTAAAAAAGAGAAAAAAATCAACAGCACAGAAACAAAAGGATTGATATCGGGCGATATATATAATAAAAGCATGAAGGATAATGATAATATCTACCTCCCTCTATATTGCAATAGGCAGCAGCAGTAATAGTAATTCAGTGACCAATGAGGATGTCCATATACTAATTATTCACTCGAGAACATTTACGTGGACAGGCAGTTAGACCAACAGATTTGAAGACACTAACAAACATGCACCTAACAATGTGCAAAAGAGATAAATCATTATATATAAACAATAAAAAATGAACAAACACACACACATACATACACACACACACATTTCCCTGTCCACATATCCAGACGCACTGTCACACAGTCACGGACAATGACGGCACACCCGCACGCACCGCACCGCAAGGGACAAAATAGAGCAAAAACTAGAGACGTGGGTATAGGAGGAGCTGAAAGAAGAAGAGGAGGGGGAGGAGGAAGAGGAGGAGGAAGAAATGAAGACATGGGTACAGGTAGAGCTGAAAGAGTAGTAGCAGCAACAGCAGCAGCAGCAGCAGGAGGAGGAGGAGGATGAGAGTTCCGAGACAGACAGAGGCGAGGAGAGGCGAAGCAGCGCGAGCTGCAGAAGAGGGTAGCAACAGAGGAGGCAAAGGAGCAAAGGACAAAGAGACGGACGGCAGGAGGCGCCGACGGTCACCAGGAGAGCCGCGTCGGGGCGAGGGCGGGGTGGGAGGGATAACAACAAGCTCACACACCACACCAACACTCCTTGGTCAATAGAGAGAAGAAAACTTGTTACTTGTGTGCCACCGTTCGAGTGTGCAGACACTGTGGCCGTTGAGGGAGGTGGTGGTGGAGGTGAAGGTGGAGGTGGAGGTGCTGGTGGTGGTGGTGGTGGTGGTGGTGTTGGTGGTGGTGGTGGGACGTACAGACAACAAAGACAAGGTAGTGGTGGTGGTGGTGTACCCCGCCGGCCGACGAGGCGAGCTATCGATCTCAACCCCGACGCGTCTCAAGTCCTCCGCCCGCCACCTCCTGCCGCTGCCGCTGCCCCGTCGCCGCCAGGAGCACCACTGCTGCCTGCTGCTGCTGCTGGCTGTCTGGCCGGCCCATGTCTCGCCACGGCTGTACCTGTGTTGGTGGTGCTGCTGCTGGGGGAGGAGGCGTTGCTTGGGGAGGGAGGAGGGGGGGAGGAAGGAAGGGAGGAAGGGGGGGGGGGGTCCTAGCTCCCGAATGTTGGCGGTGTCATTTACCTTCTTGGTTTTAGTGTGCCGGTGCTGCTGCTGCGGTGTCTCTGCGTGTGTGGCTGCGATGCCTCCGCCCGTGCGGCTCTCGTCGGGATCTCGCAGTGTGTGCGTGTGTGTGTGCGCGTGTGTGTGCGTGTGTGTGTGTGTGTGTGTGTGTGTGTGTGTGTGTGTGTGTGTGTGTGTGTGTGTGTGTGTGTGTGTGTGTGTGTGTGTGTGTGTGTGTGTGTGTGTGTGTGTGTGTGTGTGTGTGTGTGTGTGTGTGCGTGTGTGTATGTGTGTGTGTGTGTGTCGTGACATCCGGGGGTAGTGACAGTGCAATACCATGGTGCTTTGGTGCATCGACGGGTAGGTGGTGAGCTATGGTGCTCTCGCGCGTGGGCGGACGCACAATGTGTGGTGCCTGCCTGGCCTCTATCTATCTATGGCATTCTAGACTCCGTTGCAAAGTGACTGTTTATGCGAACGTGCGTCGTATGTAATGGTGGTTTTATGTATACGGGCATTGTGACATTGCAGCGTATAATGTTATGGTTGTTGTTGTTGCTACTGCTGGGGTGGTGCTGCTGTAGTGGTGTTGAGTGTGTTGTTAATATTCATAACTCGCTATGGCTGCGGTTGTTGTGGCGGAAAGTGATAACGAAAGTCAGAATGGCTGAAAATGTCGATTTCTTTCTCTTTTTTGTGAGTTGATCCATTGCACTGGTGGCAGAACTGGTGGCACGGCCGATGTTGTTAGCGACGGCGGTAGCGCTTCTCAAATATGATCAATAACTAATAAGATCGTCCGAGAGGATGACGATAGATAAAAAATATAAAAAAATATATATATAAACAAATAAGAATACCAAAAAGAGAAGATCCCTAGTCTTTTCTTTTTCTTTCTTTCTTTTGTGAGTTTGTTAATCTTTCAAAAGTACGAGGCCTCTATGACGTCACGGAAGTGGCTGTATTTGGATCCCGGATGGAACACCGAGAGGAGAGGCGGGTACGCGGACGAGCATGTGAGTGCGGGTATGGAAGGAGGGAGAGGAGGAGGAGGAGGAGGAGGAGGAGGAGGAGGAGGAGGAGGAGGAGGAGGAGGAGGAGGAGGAGGAGGAGGGAGGAGGAGGAGGGAGGAGGAGGGGAGGAGGGAGGAGGAGGAGGAGGGAGGAGGAGGAGGAGGAGGAGGAGGAGGAGGAGGAGGAGGAGGAGGAGAAGAAGGAGGAGGAGGAGGAGGAGGAGGAGGAGGAGGAGGAGGAGGAGGAGGAGGAGGAGGAGGAGGAGAGGAGGAGGAGGAGGAGGAGGAGGAGGAGGAGGAGGAGGAGGAACAGGAAGAGGAGGAGGAAAAGGAGGAAGAGGGAGGAAGAGGAGGAAGAGGAGGAGGAGGTGGTGGTGGAGGATGAGGGAGGAGGTGAAGGGAGGAGAAAGAAGGAGGAGGAGGTTGGGAGGGGGAGGGGGAGGAGGGAGGAGGAGGGGGAGGGGGGGAGGAGGAGGAGGAGGAGGGGGGGAGGGGGAAGAGGAGGAAGAGAAGCAAGGGGAAGGGATAGGAAAGGGGGGTGAATGAGAGGGGGAGGGATGAGAAGGTGGGAGGAGGAGGAGGAGGAGGAGATTGAGGAAAAGAAAAAGAAGCAGGAGGTCCTCGTCCTTGTGAGAACCAGGACGAGGACCGAGAAGAAATAAAGAAAAAGAAGAAGGGGTTGTTAGAAATGGGGAAGGTGCGGATGAAAGATTAAAGCCAGGAAGGGGAGGCGGGCAGATAAAGGGGACTGGCTGAAAGAAGAGAAAGAAGAGAGAGAGAGAGAGAGAGAGAGAGAGAGAGAGAGAGAGAGAGAGAGAGAGAGAGAGAGAGAGAGAGAGAGACAGAGAGAGAGAGAGAGAGAGAGAGAGAGAGAGAGAGAGACAGAGAGAGAGAGAAGAGAGAGAGAGAGAGAGAGAGAGACAGAGAGAGAGAGAGAGAGAGAGAGAGAGAGAGAGAGAGAGAGAGAGAGAGGAGAGAGAGGAGAAAGAGGAGAGAGAAGAGAGAGAGAGAAAGAGAGAGAGGGGGAGAAAAAAAGAGAGAGAGAGAGAGACAGGAGAGAGAGAGAGAGACAGGAGAGAGAGGAGGGGAGCAGCCAAATAGAGTAGGGAGCGCGCGCGGCAGTCAACTCCGCGTTTGGACAGCGAGAGAAGAGGCGAGAGGCAGGAAGGGGAGCAGCCAAATAGATTAGGGAGCGCGCGCGGCAGTCAACTCCGCGTTTGTGCGAGCCATAGAGCCAAGTCAAACGGAACCCATTTGGACAACCGAGTGGCTTCCAGCTCGAAAATAACCAAGGGAAACGATGATGATAATAACGCTAACGACAATATTTGTCTTCGGCAGCGTGTTTGTGTGAGCTTGTGTTTGTTTGTCTGTTTGTGATTGTTTGTTTTTGTTTGTCGGTTTGTGTGTGTGTGTTTGTTTTTGTTTGTCTGTTTGTGTGTCTCGGGGTGAGTGTGGGTTGGGGTGGGAAGGGATAGGTGTAGGTTGGGGTGGGTGGGTGTATGGGTGTGTGAGAGTATGTGTCTGTATGTGTGTGTGTGTGTGATAGAGAGAAAAAGAGAGGGAGAGAAAGAAAGAGAAAAAGAGAGAGCAAGAGATTGAGAGATTGAGAGAGTGAGAGATAGTGAGCGAGAGAGAGAGCGAGAGAGAGCCCGCGATGAAAAATGGAAAGAGCAGGGAGTTCGCTGACGAAGAAAATCGGGCGCAGAATGATGATGGCGACAATATAAAGGGGCAAAGGCGGGCGAAATGGAAGGGGAAAGGGAAGACGGTGGATAACAAGGGGGAGCGGGGGAGGGGAGATAGGTATTTGGCAGAGGGGAAAGAGGGAAGGCAGAAGGAAACAAATAAAAAGGAAAGGGAAGGGGAAAGAGAAGAGGAAGGGGAAAGGGAAGGGGAGAGGGAAGTGGAAGGGGAAAGGGAAAAGAGAAAGGGAATGGGAAGGGGAAGGCACAAGGAGTAGGGGAAGCGACCAGAGCAGGGGAGGGAGAAGGGGAAGACACAAGGAGCAGGGAAGGGGAAAGCACTAGGGGAAGAGGGTGGAGGAGGAGAGGGGGGGGGATCGGACTGGAAACCGCCCTCGTCTGCTCGGCGGAGAGGGCGAGGGGAATGGAAGGGCGGAGAGCCGTGAGAGGACGTGGGTGATAAAGCAAGGAAGAGGGGAATGGCCGAGCATGAGGCAAGGGTGGAGGAGGCACGGAGAAAGATCGAGAAAAGAGAGAGAAACAAAGGACAAAGAAAGCGAAGGATAAGAGGATAAAGGGTTGGGAAAAATGAGAGAAGAGAAGAGAGGAGAGGAATAAAATGAAAAGCACGTAGTGGCATACAGAAAGATAAAGAAGGATATATATATGTATACATATAAACGCATAAACATACATACATACATACATACATATATGCAAACATACATATATATATATATATATATATATATATATATATATATATATATATATATATATATATATATATAGATAGATATAGAGATATATATATAGAGAGAGAGAGAGAGAGAAAGAGAGAGAGAGAGAGAGAGAGAAGAAATAAACAAACAAAACGAGCGTCGAGCGATGGGCAACACAGATCTGCCTCGGGTTCTCACTGACCAAAGGCAGTTGTCAGACTTCCACGTTACCGAGCGAGAGCGAGAGAGAGAGAGAGAGAGAGAGAGAGAGAGAGAGAGAGAGAGAGAGAGAGAGAGAGAGAGAGAGAGAGAGAGAGAGAGAGAGAGAGAGAGAGAGAGAGAGAGAGAGAGAGCGAGAGAGGAGAGAGAGAGGAGAGAGAGGGAGAGAGAAAGAAAAAGAGAGAGAGAGAGAGAGAGAAGAGAGAGGAGAGGAGAGAGAGAAGAGAGAGAGAGAGAAGAGAGAGAGAGAGAAGAAAGAGAGAGAGAGGAGAGAAGAGAGAAGAAAGAGAGAGAGAGAGAGAGAGAGAGAGAGAGAGAGAGAGAGAGAGAGAGAGAGAGAGAGAAATAAAGATTTTGCGAGAGATCAGAAAAAGAGAGGAGAGCCAGAGCCTTGGGGATTACTCGGGTCAGCTCGCCAGCAGCTTCAACTTTGATGTTTGGCGCCTACACGAGTCTGGACGCGACGGGGTCAGGATCACACGCACTCTGCAGCTTACGGGAAGTGGGGAAGCGCGGACAAAGAGGAGGAGGAAGAGGAGGAGGAGGAGGAGGAGGAGGAGGAGATACAGGACGAGGGGGAGGAGGAGATAGAGGACGAGGAGGAGGAGGTAGAGGACGAGGAGGAGGAGGCAGAAGGGTAAGAAGAGGGGCGGAGGAGGAGAACAAGGTGAAGTAGAGAAGAAAGGAGGAGGCGGTGGCAGAAGAAGGGAGACGAGGAAGAAGAAGAGAAAGGAAGAACAAGGATGACCAAGGAAAGCAAGCGCACAAGGAAAGCCCCACGGAGGCAGAGGGCGAGGAGACCAGCAAGCTAGGTACGACTCCTGGAAGTGCCGGTTTTCCAGGTGCTTGCAAGCGCTCTTGACGATGGCGCTGGCGGGGGCGACTGCGGGCGGCGGGTCGGGAAAGAGCCAACGCGAGGGAGATATGGGTGTAGGAAGAACAAAGAAAAAAGAAAAAAAAGAGAAAAATTGTAAGGTGATAGGGGAAGAGGGAGAGGCAAAGAATGAGGGATAGATGGATGGATGGATGGATGGATGGATGGATACAGAGAATGGAAAAGTGGAAAAAGGTCAACCGAAAGGTAAGGAAGAAGGAAGAGAGGATAAAAGGAAGAGAGGAAGAAAAAAGAAAAAGAAAGAAAGAAGAAAGACATTGAAGTAAATAAATAGATAGAAAGACAGACAAATAGATAAAACATCACTTTCACTATACCTTGCTAGACTGAGAGCTGTACACAGGGAGCGAGATCTTACCTGTAAAGAAAAGAAAAATACGTTAGGAAAAATTATATCAATAACGGACAAAAATCACATACAGAATTCAATAAAATTACATCTAAATATCAAAAACGTCCAAATGAAAATCTGCCAAACCGCAAACTATCGACCACGTCCAAAAACTGATATACAATCCGTAATAATTACATTTCCTGTTGTTGTTGTTGTTTTTTATCATTACTATCATCATTACCATTACTATTGCTGTTTATTATCACGCATACCAGTATCATTGTTACTCATATAATAATAACAATTATGGTTATCATTCTGTGTTGTTGTTTTTCTAAGCTGCCATACATGCGTACCGCACCTGCCTGGCTATCTCACCTTGCAACTTGCAGCTGAGTATCCCCTCCACCAAGCTTTTAGTTCAGTCTACCCTCACACCCTTGCTGCACATTTCCATGAGTCCCCTCGCCTCATCCTCGGCTCGTACCCTCGCCGGTTCACATTACTTGCTTCTGCTCTGCCTTTCCGTTCCCTCCCTCCTGCCTCCGACGGAAGGTTCCAGGTTCCGAGTTTTCCTGTCGCTTCCCCCCCCCCCCCCTCTCTCTCTCTCTCTCTCTCTCTCTCTCTCTCTCTCTCTCTCTCTCTCTCTCTCTCTCTCTCTCTCTCACTCTCTCTTTCTCTCTCTTTCTCTCTCTCTTCTTTTCTTTCGCTCTCTCTCCCTCCCTCTCTCCTCCTTTCTTTAGCTCTCTCTCTCTTCCCCCTCCCCTCTCTCTCCCTTTCTCCCTCTCTTCCTCCCCTCCCTCGCTTCCCTCCCCCCCTCTCTCTCCCTCTCTCCTCCTTTCTTTAGCTCTCTCTCTCTTCCCCCTCCCCTCTCTCTCCCTCTCTTCCTCCCCTCCCTCTCTCCCTCTCTCTCTCTCTCTCTCTCTCTCTCTCTCTCTCTCTCTCTCTCTCTCTCTCTCACTCGCTCTCTCTCTCCTGCTACAGACCTTCCCCCCACCCCTCCTCTCCCTTCCCTCCCCTCCCCTCCCCTTCCTCTCGCCTCCCCCCTCCCCCTCTCACACAGCTTACAGGTGTGGTAACCTTCGTCCTCGCCCTGCTCCTCCCACCGCCCTAAGTTGTCCGACTCGTCAGATCAGTTGCCATGGTAACGGAGGAGGGAGATGGGAGGGAGAAAAGGAGGATTAAAAAAAAAAAAAACGGGTAGAGGGGAACTAGGATGGAAAGTGAAGGTTCAGAGAGAATGTAAAATGGAATGATTGGGAGGTTACAGGGCAGAGGAAGATAAATACGAGAGAGAAAGGAACCCAATTTTGAGGGTGTGAAAAGGTAAAAGGATACCGTGAGGGAGGAGAGGGAAGGAAGGAAGGAAGGATAGAAAAGAGATATATAGATAGATAGATAGATACAAAGAAAGATAGATAGAGAGAGAGACAGAGAGACAGAGAGACAGAGAGAGAGAGATAGATAGACAGATAGACAGGTAGATAGATAGAGAGAGAAAGAAATAGAGAAACAGAGAGAGGGGGTGGAGAAGGATATGGAGTGGGAAGGAGAGAAAGAAAGAAAAAAAGAAAAAGGAGGGGTAGGCATAGTGGGGAGGATGGAGGAGATATATAAACATATAAATAGGTAAATAGAAAGATGGAAAGATAGATATAGAGAGAGAGGCAACAGGGAAGAGTAGCGTAGCACTGCCTGCAAGCGAACAGGGAACAGACATTCTCATTATCCTCAAAACGCCACAGGGCAGACAGACAAACAAGAAAACAAATAAAAGGGGTAATTAAAAGGGATCACCGAACGCACAGCAACTCTTGCGAAAAAACACGCCAGTGCACTAACACCAACACAGGCCAACTAGTTCACTGCCCCGCTTACAAATGCGTCCCTCACAGAACTCTTAACAACGAATACCGTGGTTAGCAGGCAGACAAACCCGACCAGACAGACGCTAATACAGGTGCACTAGCTACTGAACACTTGTTGTGAGCACATATGTTCCTGCACTACTGACAGGTCTTACTCATCCTTTGCCGAGAATGAAAGACGTAGTTGGTAAGGCAGAACCTTGGCTAAAATGTTCAGTAGTTGCTATATGTGTCGACCTGCGCCGCCTGACTATGATGACTGGCTGCGACCTTCAGCAGACCGTCAACAGCTGCGGCTGCTGAATTTCCCAGAGCAGCAGATCCAGCAGCTGTGTCTGGCTAGGTAAGGAGGCAAGAGGCGAGCGTCTGGGTGCAGTTCCTGGCGCAGTGTCCGTCATGACGCCTGCCACCATTCACCAGACAACCTCAGGATATTGCACACTCAATTCGGAGTTTTCATATGCAGAGTTATTTATAAAAACTTTCCGTACATGTTGCGTTTGCAGAGAATTACCATACGTGTAAATTCGACTGATTTTCACCCATGGCAGTGTGTACAACTACCGATTTAAGCGATAACATAAAATACATGTGGGTAACAGGAGCCCGTGCATGGAGAGTGCCTGCGCGTCTGCACGGGCGGCAACGGCGGCGGCACAGCAACCGAACTAAGTATATGCAAATAAAAAAGGTTGACTAACCTCGAAGAGCCCCAACACCAACTCTTCCTTGATGGCGATGTCGCATGAGCAGCGCGGCCGCGGGCAACAGGGTGCTATCCGCCAAGGCCTCGCATGACTCACACTCCTATTACGAATGAGGTGACACCGGGCTCTAACTTCACACCTGAGTGCTCGTGCTCTTCGGAGGGCCAAAGTCACGTCTCGAGGGACAGACATGCGTGCACGCGGGCGTGACGACCCGACGTGTCCCCCGCCGAGCCCGTGTCTCAAAAGCATCAACATCTGTTGTTACCGAAACTCCCATGGCACTTATCGGGACCGAGTTACCGGCGGCTTGCATCTCTCTCTGTTGAGTCGACTCTCATCAGAAACTAAGGCCGTGGTCCTTATCATGCATCTGCTTACAAATTCATGATCTTATAAAATATTTGAAGACAGATACTGGTAGTTTCTCTTCGATTTACATGGCCATCATGACTTGTTCGTATTTTTCGTTGCTTCAGTCGACAGAATCAAAGCTGTCGTCAACATCGTCCCCGTGATTACAGCCAACGCAGTGAAATTACTCGCTGATAACGTGCACCCCTCCCCCCCCCTCTTCCCATCTCCGCTCATCCATCTTATTTTCACCAGACACCGCTACTGGCTTTACGCTTGCAGTTCACGTTTATGCTAATTCAGTTACTCGTGCTTCTGCCAACTCCGTCACTACCATCAGCAGCCATAACCATTACCATAAACATGACGATGCTCCTAGCAAAATACCGCAACTACCACCGCCGACGCAGTTACCACAACCACGATTACCCGAAGTTGCTTCCGCATCACACTCCCTCCAACCACCGCGTCGAGCATAAGGACCGCCCTGCAACTACTCAGGCAACTCCCACGCCCAAGCAACATGCAACAGCACCCTCCCTCAGCGCCTCGACAGGAGGCCAGCAGGGCAGCACTCGCCTCCGCCCGGCGAGTGCAAACTGCAGCCTTGACAATGAGCGGAACCCAGCCAGACAGTCTGCCAGCTCGACAGGCTGACACGCCATGTTTATGGCCGGCGGATTTTGGTGCGAACTTCGCTGCCGCTCAACCACAAGACTTGACCTCGATCCCGGGTGAAGGTCAGCCTCATTCGAAATGATTCATAATCCTCCAAATCGGCCTAATTTCTTTCGTGCCTTTGAGGCTCCAGCAGCATCCGCTCCGGCCGGCCGCGGTGACGTCCTCTGATTGAGAGTTGGGAGGCTGTCACTAATCAACATCTATGCAAATTGAGATGACGAAACTCTTGACGCGTCGGCGGCTCACTGGAGAAGATAATGAGAGATGGCGAGAGCAAGCTGACCTTTCAAGGTTCTCCCAAGGTCGACCCGTGTCCCAACGATGTCAAGGAAACAAGTCGATTCCACCAACTCCCTCTTGGGTTGCCGGATAGGGGGGGAGGTCACTCTATAACTCAGAAAATGATTCAGGTGATGTCTGCCAAGCGACCCAATGTATGGCAGGTGCTCCAGATGGGGCATGGCACCCACAATGCGACCTAATTGCTTCGACAGGACAAGTGAATCACGTTATGGCGGCCAATGGATCAACAAAAGAGCCAGACAGAGTGAAGAAAAATGACATGGACCACATCATTATGGTCAAGATTCAGTGCAAGGTTGAAGGCTTTCATAGACAAAACCATCGTCACGGACGATCGTGAGCTTCCTAGTCTATATTTCTGGTCGAACGAAATTAATCCTTTCACACATTTTCGGAAAGGAAAGTTAAACAAAATGAATAAGAGCTTCGGAAGTGGCGGCGGGTGCCCCAGGAATGACACTCGCTCCATCCGGGCTCCAAAGCACAACAGAAAAAGAGGAAATCTCTCCCGAAGCGAAAAACGTAAATTCCCGCCCGAAGCGAGGCCGCCTGGTCGACGTCGGGCGGCGAGTCATAACAAAGCGGTGTGCACGAACGTACGTAACGTGTGTTGGGTTTTGTCACGTAGCGTCAGGCTGGCGTCCCGATGTCTGAGTCATGACAGAGGAGAGGCTTCCAGGAAACCTCTATGTCACCCTGAACTTGTTGCGGCTCCGCCCTCTCCGACCAACGGCTTCACTCACTCCAGCACAAAAATAATTCACTCGGCTAATATTTCAGCCTGGGCTGCTTTTGCAGGGCATGAAATCACGGCGTCCATTAAGGGGGTAATCAAGTCACTTTACATGCGCGCGACAGCCAGTCGAAGGAAGTGGCGAATTATCAGCATTCACGAAAGACTAATTACGAAAATCACATAGGCTACACACAAAAAGTTATTCGTAATAAAGAAACTCGATGAAACGTGCCGCACATCTGGCACCCCAGCAGAACCAGCCAGGCAGGCCAGGTGCAGCGCTACCATCTTCTCGATTTTACTCGATTTTTACACAGCTCTATCGGAACATCAAAGCGTAGTGCAAAATAATACAACAAAAAACCTTCCATGGCTGAGTTACTCCGTAAAGCAATAAACGCTTTTATAGAGCCAGGGTGGAGAGAGAGCAGATCGCAGCGGCGGAATTGGCAGCGCTGGGCCATGTAAACAATGCAAGACTTCACACTCGTCAGACCTCAGTGAGTCACGTTATACTGGAAGCATACTCGTTTACCACACCCCCTTTATTGTCTGTCCGACCAACAGCACCACAGTTTGGCCATTGTTTCTTGGCCTAGTACGATCCCAGCCGTGCTGACAATGCTGACACAACCCTTAACGTGGCCCCGCCTTTCGTTACTCTGGTTAGCAACCCTGACTTCTCATCTGTGGATATGCAAGACTCATGTAACTAAATGAACCGGCCTCAACTTCCAATGGCGCTGGGGGATTAATAATCATGATCAGATCTTGTCCTGTACGTGCTTGTCAGTTCAGGAATCGACGCAGTTGAGAATTAATCTCGGTGCAACTCAACTCACAAACGATTTCCTTCACAACAAAAAATATGTTTCTTGTCTTAACTAAGAAGCTAAATATAACTATTGTTAATATGCGATTCACGCCCATGTGATGTAAGGAAAACCACAAAGAAGCTACAGCGGAAACGCCAGTAACCGCTTTCGTTCTGTTTCAAGATAAAACTTGTCACTCATGACACTTATCAATTTAAAATCGACGTGCAGACACCGTAGGGTTTGTGTAGATGAACTGCAGGGTTTTGCAAGTTCAAGCAACCTTTTTACTTATGCAACACACACACACACACACACACACACACACACACACACACACACACACACACACACACACACACACACACACACACACACACACATACACACACACACACACAAACACACAAACACCCACACACACACACACATATGTATATATATATATATATATATATATATATATATATATATATATATATATATGTGTGTGTGTGTGTGTGTGTATGTATGTATGTATGTATGTATGTATGTATGTATATCACACATACATACATAATATATATATATATACACATACATATTTATATACATACACACATACACATACATATATATAGCCAGACATATTTCCATACAATATTGCAAATAAGATGGTTAAAAAGAAAAACTGCAAAATGTCCGGACTTTTTCCGAAACAGGTATCGATATCAACCGCGGTCAGCAAGGGATGAATGCCTGCGCCTCCCTATCTGCCTGCGCCACGGTGCTTTCCGACCCTCAGACCACACAAGGATCATAGGCTAGTAGGATCTTGAAGAGGTAGTTAGCAAGACCACAAGACCGGTGGTGGCGGTCACCCCCCCCCCTCTCCCCCCTATTACACCACCCATCCTCACCCCTCGTTTCGCGAATTTTTGACTTAGGCCTACCCAGCGTGCGGCTTTCAAGGGGTGGGAGGGAGTAGGCGGTGGCGACCATAGATGATGAAACACTGGCCGGCGGTGGGTCCTCGTGGCCACTGGCTTAGACAAAGGGTGCTGAGGTTATCTCGAGAGTCTGTTTGGGGTTTCGCGGGGTTGTTAGTCTCACCAAACTGGGATCTTGGGCTGACCTCAACGAGTTTTTTATTTCCGGTGTTTTCTCCTAAGCTTAAGGCTTTTCTAACTCGGGTTTACTTGCGAGCCGTTTTTCTATGGGTCATCGCCATTACTGTGGCTTTTTGCTGAACTACGTGGGCCCCCTTCACGCCTATCGTGACGTTCGTCCATCATCGCCATGTCGAGGCTTGTGAGTCGGAGCTCTGGTCTGGTTTGGCCAGCAGACATCGTGACTCTGTGGCAGACTCTGTGATCAGGAGAACTCCATAGCAAATACGATAATCCATGAGAGGACTATAACAGATGGGGTAATTACAGGAAAACTCCAACGCAAATAGGGTAATTAATGGCACATTTCGCGAACGAGACCAAGGAGAGGGAAACGAGTGAACGAGCATGACTGGCTGAGGCAGGGTCGGCCGGGGTCAGGCTCTCATGCCACGTTTCACAATATTTCAGTTACGTTATCGAGACCTTTTGGCTCCCTCATCTGGAACCACACCACCAAACGTTTCCTGTTGGATTCTTCACGAGCGAACTTCACGATGCAATAATCTCTCCATCCCCCTCTGCCTGGACTAAAGAACGGCGCTGTGAATCACCTGCTTCTTAAGCCTCTCTTCCTCGTTATCCTAATTTATCCCAGACCATCAATTACATCCTTCGTCTGACGAGCACACCGCCCCTTCCTACCTATATCCCCCTTGGGTGTGTTTCCCGCCTCTCCCTCGCCCCCATGCCATGGCCGGCCTCCCTAGCAGCTGGCCTCCTCGCGCTCTTAGCAACATCACATATATACCAACTTATGGGCTATAAACTCCCCACCCCATCTTCTTTGTAGTGCACATGGCTAGGCCTATCCCGGCCCACCACTTCTCTCAACGTAAACTATAAAATTGGCTTTTCTCAGGTCCTAACTTTTCACACCATAATGGTCGACAAACACGAACTATCTGGCCTCTATCTCTTTAGATCTGTTAGAAATTGGGGGAGAGCATTCCTTTCTGGCCTTTTGATATAATGGAAAGGAGAAACTAAAATAAAATATATTTCAATATATATATATATGTGTGTGTGTGTGTGTGTGTGTGTGTGTGTGTGTGTGTGTGTGTGTGTGTGTGTGTGTGTGTGTGTGTGTGTGTGCGTGCGTGCGTGTGTGTGTGTGATATATATATTATATATATATATCATATATATTATATATATATATATATATATATATATATATATATATATATATATTATATATATATATATATATATATATATAATATATTATATATAGAGAGAGAGAGAGAGAGAGAGAGAGAAGGAGAGAGAGAGAGAGAGAGAGAGAGAGAGAGAGAGAGAGGGAGAGAGAGAGAGGGTGAGATAGAGAGAGAGAGAGAGAGAGAGAGAGAGAGAGAGAGAGAGAGAGGGGGGGGGAGGGAGGGAGGGAGGGAGGGAGGGAGGGAGGGAGGGAGGGAGGGAGGGGGAGAGAGAGAGAGAGAGAGAGAGAGAGAGAGAGGGAGAGAGAGAGAGAGAGAGAGAGAGAGAGAGAGAGAGAGAGAGAGAGAGAGAGAGAGAGGGAGAGAGAGGGAGAGAGAGAGAGAGAGAGAGAGAGAGGGAGATAGAGATAGAGAGGGTGAGATGGAGAGGGTAAGATAGAGAGGGAGAGAAAGAGAGAGATGAAAAACAGGAAAAAAAGAAGAGTCGGAAATGGAGAGGAAGGAAAGGAGATATGAGACAGGGGGAGATAGGATAGAATGGAGGGAGTGGGTGAGTGCTGTGTACGTGTTACGTTCGCATGTATGGAAAAAAACAGTAACCTGAAAAGACAAGAAAATATCCTTGCAAATAAACGAAGCATAAGGAAGTTGGTCCTTTTCTCTCTTTCCTCCGTTTCTCACATTAGGGGCTGACCTCACCGCGCTCCCCCGAGATCCCCCGAGGGAAATGATTTACGGCAATGTTTGACCAGCGGGTCAAGTCTTGTGTCACGCCGAACCACATGTGGCTCCCGACCCGCCGCTCTCCAATAGGCCTAAGCATCCCTCGCGAGCCGTGGATGCTGCTTGTCTGAGCTCTCGAGCCGAACTGACTGCTTCATCCTGACAGCTGTTCCTGACATAATGCCGAGTAAACAAAGCTCGGCGGGCAGGTGGGAAGGCGAACGCAGCCGTAGCAGATCCTTTTGTGAAGGCCAGCAGACCCCACGCACGGTCCTGGGCTCCGGGAAGGCCGCCAGGCGACCGCCTCTCCCTTCTCGCACTCGGCCTACTTCGTGCACCTCTAACACCCTTCAAGAGTTCGGGCTTTGAGTCGACTGACGGATTTTCCCTTTCGTTCAGGCCCCTTGGGACGAGATGCGGTCGCTGATGTAGTGTGTGCGAAGGGGATCCTACCTGCGAGTCGGCCTACCTGTTAGCCTCCTGGTAGGCCTAGACAAAGAGGATATTCGCGAATTTGATGGGTCGTAAATGGTGTGTGGACCGCTGTCGGACCACTGGCGAGGACCTGGCCATCGTTCTTATGGTTAGACCAGCCAGACCCTCGCCTTCATCATCGCGGCTGGAACCTATATTTACAACCTATTAAAGGACATTTAAGCCCAATATTTCTATGATATAGAGCCACATAACGTGGGCTGGCCGTGGCTCTCCACTCTGAGACGCCCGCAAGCCACGATCTCCTCCGAGACCGTCTCCCACTCGCCATCTCCTCATGCCCACGCCATTATCACCACAGCCATTGCCAAATCTGCCAACACCATAACAAAACCATTTTTGGCGCCCCGTTTGTATCACTCACACGCTTCTATCTCTCCACTTTTAGCATTGCCCAACAGCAGCTTCCACTACTACCATGCCGTGTGTGCGGATGCTCGTCATGACCATCACACTCTCACCATTGATATCAACCAGTTCTTTCACTATCATTTCTTTCTTAAGCACTACAACCAATATTCATGTCAAGCACATATGTTATCCGAAGCTGAAAATACCCAGCTGAACACCCACAAATAAAAACGAAAAGAGAAAATGTGTTCTGTATCTTAGATTCACCTTCAAGCAGTGATATAGCAATCTGAATTCCCTTTGAGTCTTGCTTCCTGTCCGGGATATCCTGTCCAAAGAAGAGTATACACACTGATAGCAATTTCTAACAAGATGTCCTGTGCGAGTCTCGATCTTGACACACCAACCACAGGCTCCTTGTCATACTGCTCTAACATGGTGGAGGATCTGGTTTCCACGACGTCCTTTGAACAAAATCTTTAAGTAGGCTTCTGCTATAAAGGATATGTTCCACCATGCTCTTTCAAGCAAGCATACGCCACAGACAAATGTTGCAGTATCTTGCTTAACCCGTAACAGGCATTCATCGGTTATAGGCCTAGCTTCAACTTTGCTAATTTTTACCCTTCTCTTTTCCCAAGCTACCACCTTTAGTGGAATCTCTTTCTTCCTTCCATAGTTATCATCCTGTGGGTCCATGATTACCTGTAGAATATGTGGTTTGCTTCATCATCAATGTTGTGATTGCTCGTCTTGACTTCCATCACACCTCCTACTCCTGTCTAACGCCTCTCTTACACCTCCCTCGCACTCCTATCCCTCCCTCACATCACTCTGTCGCATCCCTCACACGCCTCCTATAGCCTCTCTCACCTCTACCTCACACACCTCCATCACACTCCTTCCTTCTTCCCTCACACCTTTCTTTTTCCATTCCTCACACTCCATCTTTTCTCATACTCGTTCCCTCTTCCCTCATACCTTTCTTTTTCACTCCTCACACTCCATCCTTCCTCATACTCCGTCTCTCGTCTCAGTGTCACACGCCACTAGAATCTTTCAAGTTGTGAATCTGAAGCTTAGCAAGAATTCTGTCTGCATCGATTTGATATAGACTTGAGAAACAATTCATAATTTTGTTTCTGTAGTATGTATGAATAAAATCTCTCTCTCTCTCTCTCTCTCTCTCTCTCTCTCTCTCTCTCTCTCTATATATATATATATATATATATATATATATATATATATATATATATATATATATATAGATAGATAGTTTGATAGATTGATAAGATCCTTATAACATCTATAATGAAGAGAAGCATATGTTCTCTAAGTTTAATGTTTCCTTTTGATTTACTAACATCATATAACATCTTATCATTCCCCAAGAAGTAAAATCCACAGATTCCCTATTAAATTTCGACAGCAGCTAATATCCTTGGACCCATGTTCCATAATCTGTACTTAAGCTATTCTACGACTAGACGCATGCCTACATGTGCCCCCCCCCCCCACCCCCTCTTCCTGTCTTCATATCCCACCTCTTCGGACATCCCTCCTGCGTTTACCGATTCTTTCCCTCCTAGTCCTTCCTTCTCTCCTGCTCTGCTTCCTTCCCCTCCTAACCCGTCCTTCTTTCCCCTCTCGTTCTCCATTCTGCCCCGCCTTCCCTCCTTAGTTCTCGCTACGTGACTGTTCAACCTCCTCTCTCACGCTCTCACGACGTGACGTCACGACACCTAATACAGCAGGTGCGAGCTTCCCTCACTCGCCTGCTAGTATTGGAACAGCGCAGCGAAACAGCAGCAGTAGCAGCATAAACCCACCGTGCTGTGCCCCAGATTACCGCCGTATTAAATGAGGCAGAGGCTTTCCGTGGGAAAAGTGTTAAGAGGGAGAGAGAGAGGAGAAGCAGACAGGGTACAGAAAAAAAAGGTTTACGAGTGTAAGGATGGGCGAGACTGAGGCGAAAGACGGGACCCAGGAAGGATGGTAATGGCTTAGGAAGTGTGCGAAGGGCGCAAGGAAAAAAGGCGCAGGAGGGAAGGCGCCGAAGGGGCGAGAGGGAGGGTGCAAAAGCATGAACGGGGAGAGGAGGAAGATGCTAAATGGAAGAGAAAAGCGCACAGAGGGGAGGAAACCAATGAAAAATCTAGGCTAGAGCCGAGGGCAGAGAAAGGAGGATAAAGGCAGTTGCAGCCGAGCCAGAGCGCCACGTGCAGCACGGGCGACCGGCTGGCTGCTGCTGCCGGCTATTCTGGTCCCTGGCGGGCACACCCTTGGGCTGTCCCTGACTTTCATTCCGGCCGCCTGTCCCCTGCGCTAGGTACCCCTATCCGACCGGCCCTTCTCCCTCCCTCAGTCCTGACCTAACGCCTTGCCCTCGTCGGTTCCTTCCCCTTCCCTTCCCAGGTCAATTCCTCGGTCCCCACGACGCCCCTCGGCCCTCCCCTCCGCCTGATTCCCTCCCATTGGTCGAGCTCTCTGTTGCCACCCCTTTCCCTCTCCCTCTCCCTCTCTCCTTGCAACGAGGGCGAGCTCCATCTCTCGTGCAAGCACAAAGACAATCCTGCCCACGCCTAGCACATACGCTGTTATCTCCGTGAAGCTGTGCAGTATAGCATGATATATTTGACAATTCAATCATCTATCCCATCCACCTATATATCGTCATGTTTTATCAACCCATTGTCAGTTTAGCATACGCCTACACACCATTTCGCTATTAGATAACCAATCCATTTATTCTTCGGCTTCCCGTTCATCGTTCCGCTCCCGAAGATATCCACCGCTGATCCATTCTGTTACCCGGCATTAGGCTGCGATCCCCGGCGTTATCTGACATTATCCCGGTGGCATTCCCCCTCATCCCGGAGCTTCCAGCCGAACACAAGAGCGTCCACGGGCTCCCTCGCGTTACCCGAGTGATACAGTGCACCTCCCTAGCACCCTCAAGCTCCTGGCTCCGAAGTCGTCCCCTTTAACAACAGCAACATCCTGGCGCGGCCCTTGCGCCTGCCTCCCGCAACACAGCGTCCGCCTCTCCGCCGCCGCCGCCACCTCTATCTCATCTTCCGCCTCATCCTCCTGCTTCTCTTTCTATTCTTACTCCTTTCCCCTTGCTTTCCCCATTCCTTTCGCTTTCTTCCTCTTGCTTCTCTGCCGTTTCCCCTCTCCCTTCTGCGCATCTCACGGTCTTCTTCCTCTTTTCTTTTTCCTCCCTTCCTCCTCGTCTCCTCTCCCTCCACCCTCATCGTATATGTTGCCATTCCGCAGCGTTAGGTGACCGTTTGCTGCAGGGTTAGGCAACGGAGAGCACTTTATTGTTGGGTGCTTAGTGGAGGTATATTGCAAATAATGTATGTTGAGAAGGTAGTGCAGGTCTTGCAGAGTTGAGTGACTGCTGAGTATGTGCTTTGGATGCTTAGTGCCAATGTTTTTTTTTTTCTTTTTTTTTCAGGGTACAACAAGAACGCTTGGAAACAGGCGGTATAAGTACGCAGAGGAGAATGATGCTGCACCGTCTATGCTCCGGTCACCTCTCATCACGGCTGGCAAGTTAACACTGTTACACGGTGTGGCACTATCACGGCTGCGGGGTCGATGCCCTTACCTGACCCACATAAGTGCCTCATCTTTCTTCGCTCCCTTTATGTCTTTCTTTATGCAATGTTCATTCGCCTGTTTCTGCTCTGACGATGCCACCCGCTTGTTTCTCACCCTCCCATCTCGCTGTTCTTCTCGAGTCTCCTACCCTCTTACTCTCTACCCTTTCCTCAATGTCCTTCGATCTCGAAAATTACATTTCTTTAATGCAATCTCTATCTATATCCTTCTTTAAAATTTTCCTTACTCCTCTGCATACATGTAACACTCCCTTCAATACTTGCCTGCTCCAGCTCTCCCTTCCTTCTCTCATAACTACGTTATTTCTTGCATACTAACTCATACCTTCCTCTCCCAACACTATCCCGCTCCCCTGCTATTGTTAGCGCGCTCCTTCCTTGCTAT
>NW_028234404.1:46813389-46815889 GCF_977035675.1 Penaeus japonicus | reverse complement strand
CCTCCTCGCATGCCCGCCTGTACCCGAGCTTAAGCATCTAAAATTAATCCCATTAGCTGAATGATGGAGCTTTGAATATGTAGACAAGAATGCTCAACACAAACGTTCACTCTGAATCTCTCTCTCTCTCTCTCTCTCTCTCTCTCTCTCTCTCTCTCTCTCTCTCTCTCTCTCTCTCTCTCTCTCTCTCTCTCTCTCTCTCTCTCTCTCTCTTCTCTCTCTCTCTCTCTCCCTATCCCTCGTTCACTCTCATTTTCCTTCTCCCTTCCCCTTCCCTTCCCTTTCTCTTCCTCACCTCTCTCTCTCTCTCTCTCTCTCTCTCTCTCTCTCTCTCTCTCTCTCTCTCTCTCTCTCTCTCTCTCTCTCTCTCTCTCTCTCTCTCTCCCTCCCTCCCTCCGGTATGTAAAATAAATGACTCGTATACTGCATTGTCTTCCGAGTGTAGGCATAAGATACAAGAGAAATAAAAAAAAGGTAAACAAACGACATCTATATAGATAAACAAAAGAAAATCAAACAATAAACTTCTAGCGGAATTCTCAGCCGAAAACTTTTCTTAATCAGCACCGAGCATTTCTGACTCAACAATGGCTGCTGCATTTTGGACTCTCCCCCAAAAATTCTTACGGATGTTGAAGCTACGGTTTCGGACAGAGGCTAGGCAAGGCCATGGTTCAAGCAGACTCTGGGAAAAGGCTACGGCATGTAAGTCACGATACTTTACTTCCAGATATTAATATGTGAGGAAGGTATCTGCCAGGGATATTGAGTACTGAGAATCCATAATATGGCATCAGAACATGTCATCCTTTCCCATTACTTCTTGATGAAAAGTTTATCGAGAGGAGAAGGAATAATGTAATTGGTTCTACCATTGTTACCATTAATGATGCTATACTGTCGTTTAAACTGAGCTATTCCCTAAGAAATCCAAAGAACTAACACTGATCATATCAACAACAAAATTATAATCAACAATCACAACCAGCACACCGAAAATTTCACGAGATCCAGTCGACAGCATTTCCACCTCAAATAAACACACGTGAAATAAATCGACCTTTATTTGACTGAAAGAAAACACAAACCAAGAAGAAGTTCCACGATCTCGACTTGAATAAAGACATCCTGACTTGAAGCTCTTCCTGAGGTAAAAGGGAGGGTGCCGATGGAGACTAAGGGGGAGAGGGGAGGGAAGAGGGGAGATAGAGGACAGGGAAGAAGACGGGGAGCGGAGGCGAGGGAGAGGGAGGGGGGGGAAGGAAAAGGGAGTGGGAGAGGGAGAAGGAGGGGGAGGGGACGGAGGAGCGGGGGAGGGGAGACGGTCAGTGGTAGGTCCAGGGAGCTCCCTAAGACCATTAATTCTGGCGGGCAATATATTAGTGCCTCCACTACATAGATCTGTTGGTGTCTGGGACCTGCCCCCCTCCCCTTCCTTCTCCTGTCTTACTTTTCCCTCCTCCTCCCCCCTCGCCCTTCTTTCGGACCCTACCCCTATCCATCCCACCCTTGGTGCGGGGCAGTCCTTCTACCTTCTCTATCCATCGTCACCACTTGCTCGCTAATGCTACGCCAGCCCAGCGTCTAACTTTATGGAGCATCTTGCTCTCCGCTACTGCAAGGGGTCTGTTGATATGCCCGACTCTATAAACAATGGCAACTCATAAATATTCGCTCGAGGATCTACAAAGAAACCCGTCTGTCTTATGCTTCTTACTGCTACAAAAATAGGAAGCGTCATCTGCAGGAAGAGAAAAACTGCCAAACCAAATGATTCTCGAGAGTCAGTCTATCTGTGGCGGACCCGAACGCTAACCGCTGAGGCTCCTTCGAGCTTGCTATTAATAAGGACACGAATAATCTGGATAAAAACTTGGGCATAAAAAAGAGATGGAGATGTATAGCGGAACGCGGAAATACTCCCAATGCCACACGCAGATGTTTTTGCCCTCGTCCCTCTCTGCAATATGGCAACACTGCGATCATTTACACTTTTTCTTTCTTTTTCCTCCACCATCTCTTTTACAACGGATAGCTGTCTTTATCCCCCTCCCCCCTCTTTCTCCCCTCCCTCTTAACAACAAATACTTAAAAAAAGATAAAAAGACCAAAATCCAAGCCTTCTCTGCCCCCCCACCCCCCATCCACCCATACACACACCATTTCTTCACGCTCGTTAAACGGAGGAGCTCCCCGTCCCTCAGACAGGACTCGAGAAGCTCCGCTCCGTCAAGCCGTTTCGTACTCCTCACGCGACGGCCGTGGCGTGGGACGGCGGCGACGACACTGCGCACTGCCGCAAAACAAAGAAAGACAGAGGTGGCTGTCCCGCCAGTCTCACAGTACGCCATGAATCTCGCCGTCAACCGCAGCATGCCAGGCACTCCCACACTTGGCCTACGTGGCCCCGGCGCTGCAACACGACCGGCGAGGTCAACGGAACAGCAGAGGGACAAGCAATCGGGACGGCGAAGCATGAAAGTTATCTTGCATTTCAGGC
>NW_028234404.1:46798389-46808389 GCF_977035675.1 Penaeus japonicus | reverse complement strand
TTTCAACATTATGCATTTCAGGCCACCGCACTTGCTACAGGATGAGAGTTATTATGATTTACAAGTGAAACTGATTAAGGGTGAAGGGGAGAGGGACGAAGAACGGAAAATGGGAAGGGGATCAGACGAGAAGAAAGGAGAGAAGAGAGAGTTTATCCGAGGGGAGGAGGCTTACACTAGGGCATTGGCTGGGGATATAACAGAGAGACAATTCGAGGCACACAGCTCTTGAAACCCTTGTGAGTAAAGAAAGAAGGCGAGAAAGAACCGAACGAAAAAGACAGCGAGATCAAGATAAAGATATTTCAGGACATCTTCATCAACAACGTTCGCCAAAATGCCACCACAACGAATACCCCCATAACCCCCCCTCCCCTCCACCCCTACCCCGCCCTCAACACACACCCAGAGAATAGCAAAAACAAAGAAACAGGATGAAATATAACCAAGAAAAAAAAAAAAAAATCTGTATTCTTCGCCAAAAATAACAATGCCTCAGTAGGAGCAGCTGCGCCACCACACTCCTGTAACGACGCCTCAGTACGGGTGACGTTGATACCTCCACGGAGCTGCAGCCAAAACACTAACACTTGGCTTCTGTGTCTCCCTCAAAGCCTCGAGTCTCTTGCTGTAAAACTATCCTTGTCTCCCAACTCGAGGAACAATTTCCCTCGCGGGGCCATCAACCATTTCCTTCGCCAGACACTAAAGGTTGCTCAAAGGGGATAATGGGACAGAATCCCAGCGCATTCCGTGCAAATTATAGGTCGTGAAAGTGTCTTGTAAGTACTCACTCAGATAATTCAGTGATTCTTTTTTCTTCTTCTTCTTTAGAGCACGAGTCCTAAAACTGGGTCACAGGTCCACGTTAGATTTCCGAGTCCAATTCTAGATTAGTTCGGGTCCCGTTGTGGTACACCATGATGACGCTTGAATAGTTATTGGATATCCATTCATAAAGCAGCACATATTTTTCTATGATACTGGAATCTCTCTAGTATCATATTAATGGCTATTTTCTCCCTTGTTATGGGTTAATATATTGAAATTTCCAATTTACTTTGTTTAGACGAAAAGAGTAACCCTGTGCTGAAGAGTATCGACAATAATAGGGTGGAATCAATATATTGCAAAGTAAATGGGAAATTCAGTTCAATCATATAGTTCACCTATTCATGTGAAAACCTTAAGGTTGAAAGTTTTCTAGATAATACTCCCGGATAGAACGAAAACTAAAGGCAAGATGTACTTAAAAAATAAAAAAACAACCCCGCCAAAAAAAAAAAAAAAAAAAAAAAAACTAAGTACAACAACCCCGTTAGAAGCCTTGAGCTCAGGGTACATACTTATATAACGACAAAAAGCAGATTCATGTATGGAACGGGTTATGTAGGTCTGGAGGCCAGGGGCTCACTAGGTAGGTTACTCCTGAGATCTCTCGTCAACTCACTCTCGGGGAGATACCGCATCATTGCCCATGACACGAGGCAACACTCCAAAGCTTTATGAATGAAACCGATTAAGCGAACAAACTGCAACTTAATTTCTTTCTTTTTATCCCCCCCCCCTCTCTCCTTCTCTATCTCACCTCTCTCTCTCTCTCTCTCTCTCTCATTGCACCACGGTTTCACAGCAACTCGACATGTTCTCCCCTGTTTCTGATACCGTCTACTCTACCCTTTATTCATTCCATCTACCGTTCTAGTTGCTATAGATAAGACAATTTCATTTTCTGTTGGTCTGTCTTTTTCTCCTCCTCCCGACACCACGACTTCGCCATAAATCTAACGCCTCTCACTTACACGTTCCTACCAGCCTGTTCCAGTAAATCAATTTCTGCCGTCTCCCTACCACTCTCTCTCTCTCTTCCTCTCCTCTCCTACCCCCCCCCCCTCTCTCTCTCTCTCTCTCTCTCTCTCTCTCTCTCTCTCTCTCTCTCTCTCTCTCTCTCTCTCTCTCTCTCTCTCTCTCTCTCCCCCTGATTCCCCCTCCACTTCCCTCTCCCCAGAGGAGCCTTAACTTTGTCCAACACTGAAGAAACATATCCATGAGCCATCCATAATTAGGTGTGGATAACTACAAAAATAAACCGAATTATTCGAAGGACAGTAAGCCTTTGGATTACGTGGACAACACAGGCGAAGATAGCAATTCTTTTGTTTAGAGACACATTTATGTCTGTCTGTCTGTCTGTCTGTCTGTCTGTCTGTCTGTCTGTCTGTTTCTCTCTCTCTGTGTGTGTGTGTGTGTGTTCTCATCTCGCCCCATACCTATGATATCCCCCTTCACATACTTTTTGAATCTCCTGTCACCTTTCTCTGCAAGTTGTTCACACATATCTTCCCTCCTATTCATCCCTTTCTTCCTGCCTTTCCCCTCGTATTTTCAATTCTTCGCCCTTCTCACAACTACTGCTTCCTCGTAACTTTTAACTCTAACGCTAAATCTTAAGCTCTTCTCTCGCCCTCCTCCTTTTTTTGCATCTTTTGGTCCCCTCTTACTTCAAACATTTCTTACTCTGAGCAGTTTCTCTTTTTAGTTATTCTGTCTGTCTGTCTGTGTGTGTGTGTGTGTGTCTGTACTTTCTAAGTTAGCATCCCTACTCCATATCTTTGATTATCATTACTCGAAAAAATCCTTGCCTTTTAATAACTTCATTTTTTGGCACATCCATTTTGCCTCCTTCCATTATAGCTTCCAAGCAAAGAATTTCGTCTACAGTCACCTACAATTACACATCACTCATTCTCTTTAAAGCGATGAAGAAGTCTTCAAAGTCCTTATCAAATTAGCTTCTCCAACCAGTACACCTGTCTTCCTTCACATCACATATTTCCCCTATTCTTTCTTTCTCTCTCTCTCTCTCTCTCTCTCTCTCTCTCTCTCTCTCTCTCTCTCTCTCTCTCTCTCTCAAGATTCTACAATCAAAATACAAAGTCCTCTTTTTGTAAGAATTCCCCTTTTCAACACTACACCATACACCCTATCCGAATGGTCAAAGAGGCTGGTCAAGCTATCCCTAGTGAGAGGGTGCAGGATCTGTACCAGCATGAGAGTACGGAAGAACATAATGGCAAAGCAGTGACTAAAGAGAAGGAAAATACCACAACATAGGAAGCGTTCGTACTCGGAATAAATGCGGTGGGAAATCCTGTGGCAACAGAAGAGGAGAGGCGTGGCACAAAGGAAGGTTCTGGTAGTGAAGAAGGCCGTGCAGGGAAACGATGGTCGGCGAGAGGACCTTACTTCCACCGCTGGCACCTTCCGTCGCCCAAAGGTGCCATTAGTTTTCATTAGGCCACTCGGCGTCAGCATAAACAGGATGCCCATGACTCTATCGAACATGTAAGTCATACTGAGGGATGAGGTGTTTGTAATGTGGGTATGCCGACCACAGTTGTTTGCTTCAACTTTCAGATTATTCTGTTCATCCTTCCACTTCAGCATTATTTTCATAAAATGGCTCTTACAAAATCAGACGAAGACACGTTAAAAAAAAAAAAACTTAAATTCGAACATAGTCTCTTCGCAATCATAACACTTTTTCTCGTATCATACAAAGTTCACCTTCACTCTTTGTCCTTCATTTCACTAAGACAAAGTATGCAAACACGGGAGTATGTCGGTTGCTTTCCATCCTGCGTGAACACAACAACTCGTCTTGGCCAAAGTTTCAATGTCGAACGCGCAAACAGTCTTCGCAAATGTACACCAATTTTCAAAAATCCTCTCGGGGCGTTACACCCTGTTCACTCCACCGCGCGATGACGTAACACATATGACGCGTCACGGGCAGCCCTGCCAGATGTACGCCGCGAAATCCAAGTTCGCGCCCTCTGGGAAGGTGGCGGTAATGGCACTTGGGACATGCACTGTGCTGGACTAACTAGACCCACTAGAATCAATACGATGACGTGTTCGAGTAGCTTTGCAATCCGGACATATTTCAGGATATTAGTCCCGAATAAACCTTGTACAGCACGTGTGTCTGCGAGTGTGCGGGAGCGGGAGAGTTTGTACGTGTGTGCGTGCGTGCGAACGAAAGTGAGAGCGAATCGGATAATAGGCGTTGGAGAAAGAGTGAGAGTAAGTGAAAACTAAATTGATGGTGAATGAGCCGGTAAAACGCTTAGTCGTGCTTGAAATATTGTTACGTTAGGGTAAGGGCTCGACTGGGTGGCAGAGCGTGCGTTGCGCTAGTCGAGGCAAAAGCACACTATTTGCAACTTCTATTCAAATTATGTGCAACGCAAACTATCAGAAAATGACAGACAAAAAAAAAAGAAAGATAACTCATGAAACTTCGCGAAAAAGATTTGCAATGTCCGCCATACTGAACTAAAGCCATCAGTTCGTCAGACCACTCACTCCAAATTTGAAAGAAGAAAAAAAAAAAAAATCTACGGCTCGCTTAATAAAGTTTCCGGGCATGCAGCACCAAGTGTAGCGTTGTTGGTGGTGGTGCTGGTGTGACTGGTGGATGGCGGGCGAGGCGGGGTCATGCACACTCCACGCAACCCCATTTTCTGTGTGAAGTTCACCACAACCGGTCACTAAGCCCATTTTCTGTTGGTCGATATTCACCGCCCAGCTGAGCCCTGCACGCTGCCCATGTCCAACTAAAATATGTATCTTTCTTCATCCCATTTTCGTGACAGAATGGAATAAAACCATCAAACCCCCCTTCTTTTTCTCCTCGCTTAAATCATCGCTGGATAACGATTATTTGCGACCCGGAACATCAGTCAGTGAACTTCGTGCCGGATTTGCAAACTAGCCACAGGGACGGCCAGCGAGCGAATCCAGCCGGCCCGGGGAAAGACACACGAAGGAAAGGTAAATCCCTGGTTGGGGAGAACCGGAGATAAGAGCGGGGGGAGAAGGGAAGGCTAGAGTTAGTGTGGTAGGGAGGCGGGGAGACAGTCTGGCTAGCATGAAGGTAGGGGGTGTTGGAAGGGGAGGGGGGGGGGTTGAGAAGTACAGGCAACTGGTGGGAATTGGAAAACACCGACAAGGCAGATTGTAAAGTATGAAAACAAAGATTGTGTGACACTCTGTGGTATTTCGACATTTGAAGTTATAATGTATGACTGGCGAAAAAATAAAATAAAATGAAACAGCTGACCGGTGAACTAAATGCTCAGATTTAGACGATTAAACAGAAAATAAGAGAGAAAGAGAGAGAGAGACAGAGAGAGAGAGAGAGAGAGAGAGAGAGAGAGAGAGAGAGAGAGAGAGAGAGAGAGAGAGAGAGAGAGAGAGAGAGAGAGAGAGAGAGAGAGAGAAGAAACTGATGAAAATGAGAAAAGGTAGAGTAAGCAGGCTCTTAATTTGGAAGGTTGGTGTCACTTCATCTGCAGACCACAGGCGGTGCAAAACACGGTGGTGTTGTATGTTCTCGCAACAGTGTTACACCGTAAGAGATGATGGTGAGTAAGGACTGCAAATGGATGAAATAGTGGAGGCTGGGAAGAGGGCAGTTGCACCGTGGGTTGGTATCGTGGGATAGGGGCAAGTGGTGTGAGCAGGAGGCAGGAGGCAGGAGGCAGGAGGCAGGTGGAACTGGGTGGAAGTCGGTGGAAGATTAAGATGCAATGTGGATATAGATACACTAACATGTAAGCCTATTGGAATGAGCCTAAACCCCGATATACACTTAAAATGAAAAGGGTATCTTCTTACCTGTGTACACATGTTCCTGACTGGCATGTCACCACTATCACTTGTTTTACACTATTTGCACTTGAGCACTTGTTACACAGGGTTATGTACACTGCACTATCACAAGGCAGGGCGGCGCCACTGTGCGGGCAACTTCGCACCACATGCGCCACCTGCTCAACTCTTCGTCTGACCATTGCACTCGCAGTCGGAAAAAACTATGTCGGGTGTCGGTGGAGCGGGTCGGGTCGCGCCGCACGGGTCGGTGGTAGCGGTCGCAGCGCCGCCGCTCCGCTGTTACCGCGGCGCCCACTAGCAGCGGTCCTGCGTGGCAGGGCGGCGCAGCCCGGCGGCGCCACTACCTCCACCACCACCACTGTCCTGCACATCCCCGCCTCGCCCGCCGGGTCCACCCAGACGCCCACTACGCTCCAAACCGTCCCCACAGCTCCCGACGTCCTAGGCTCCGCTGCTAGCCGCCGCTAGCCGCCGCCGGCCGACGCCGCCACCGTCGCAGCCGCCGCCGCCGCTGATCTCGGACCGGCCGGTGTCAGAGATGCGTGCACAGGTGTTGCTATCGAGACGTTTGTACGTTGTCCTGTCGCTACCACGCCGTGCCTCCAGCACCGCCTTCATCCCCGCTGCACAAAACTCATGAGCACAACTAACACTGCTGCGCTTCAATCTTCCGCCGCTACTGCCCGTGCCGAAGCAGCCTGCGCTGCCGACCGACCGACCGACCGACCGACCGACCGACCGCAGGAGTGGTGGTGTCGGCGGCGGCGGCGGCGGCGGCGGCGGCGGCGGCGTCGGCGGCGGCGTTGCAGCCCGCCAGACGGGGAGAGGCGGTTAGGGCCGGGCGTGGCAGATACAGTTGGACACAACGTACATCAGTCAAAAGATCTAAACATCAAGCGGTTATACCATACAAACGGGAAACACGGCCGGGCACTCCGCTCGTGCACCTTCACACCACATCGTACGTACGTACACGGCACGACCCTTTGATTCGCCACTCCACATTTTCCGATACGTCGGTCACACATGCCTTAAAAGCCTTCTTCCACAAGCTTATACGGCAAAAATGGAGCCACCAATTCACACACTATGGCAGGTGGGTGTGGGCGTGCGTGGGCGTGAGATACAGCACTAGTGTGGGCGTGCAGGTGTGGGAGGTAGAGCGCAACGTGTGGCTCACAAGACAGACGCGGCGGAACTGAAGCGGGCGGGGGACGCGGCGCTGCATCTGGCCGCGCTCCTCCCCTGGGGGGCGTGACTAGTGGAATGGGTGGAGCCTGGTGGCCTCCCGCGCGCTGGACTCCACCTCTAAGCTGCCGACTCCGCCTCCCGCCCGCCCGGCTCCGCCTCAGAGTACACTAACTCCGCCCCTACAACTGGCCATCACATCACGTGACGTCTCTACACACTCGGCTCGTAATTAAAATAGTCTGGGGCCAATGGTACGTCGGCCGCGTGTCCTGCTGGGTGGGGGTGGGGGGCCGGGCGCCCCGCCCCCCTTATCCAGACTGTGGCTGCAGCGGAGGCGGGGTGTGGCGGGTTGGGGGACCTGCCGCCATGCGTCCCTTTCTCCTCTCCCTCCACGCTACTAACCAACACCCCGTCCTGAGTAGGGGTGGGATAGGAGGGGGCGATACGGGGGCTGCGTATTAGAGGGAACGAGACTGGGGGGCGGGGATCCCCGGAAAACCCCCGTTTGTGTCACTGTGACCTACAACTTGATTGTGCGAGCCCTCGGGGGCATCACGGATGACACTCACTACTGACGGCTGTTTGTGACGACTGCGCAGTGCCCTGCAACCGCCCGCCCCGCCACCTGCCAACCCGACCACTGCCTAAAAACCAGCACAATTATTCACTCTTTAAAATGGAGTACACTGCCGCTACTGACTGAGTCTCGCCCGTCTGCCCCTACTCCCCCTAATCTTACCATACCTATTCTCTTATCTTTCTCTTCTCTCGCTTTGGATTCCTTCCTTCCTGGCTCAGCCTCTCTCTCCTTTTTCCTCGGATCAAGACAAGGACATACAGCACAATGCCAGGGAAAGCCGCAGACGTCATGCAGTGAGTGAGTGTGATGGCACAGGCAGCTGGCGCTCTGTGTGTTGTTCTGCAGAGATCCATCAGTGAGTGCTTTTATAAGTCTTAGCACCTATGCTGATTCCCAGTGCTCTCCTCAGTTCCTTTCCTATGACCCATAGTGCTGTCTTGTACAACTCGAGTGCTTTGCAACGGCCGAAAGTGTTGTGCTCTAGTCTTTACTACAACCCACTGCATATTTCGTGGCAAATGACCGTGTTCTATTTTCCTTATTTTTAGCTAAATCTGAAATTTAACACCTGCCCTATTACTCTGTAAACCGTGAAGCAATGGCTGGTTCGAAAAGTTAGCGTTCATAATGCACGGTGTTTTGAAGTAGCATAAAATACGTGTTGTTCGTAATACGACAGCTTACGATAAGGAGAGGCTGCTAATCAGGGTCTGGCCGCTAATGATCGATTCTGCTTGGCTAATGCTCGAGTTCTGTCGACTGCAAGCGGATGTGAACCGACGGCCCGCGAGAGTCGGGCCCGTGCGCGCATCGTCGGACTAGGCACGGACATTTTGATGTTGCCGGTAATGTTGCACGTAGTTGGCTACAATTGCATTTATCAAGCACAAGACTTTTTGGCTAGAAAAGTGCCATCACTAACAACTGTTTAGTGGCAAGAAGCGCTTCTGCCGACGCTCGAACGGCCGACTGGCGATACCTCCGCTGGTTTCGTCTCGTCATGCAGGAACCGAGGCTCAATAGTTGCCTGCACAAGCCAGGCCTCTCTGTTCGTTAACTGTTCAAGATTTAAAGCAGAAACGGTCGACAGATTTCGAATTTGAGCTGAAGAACTACGAAAGCTTTTCTCACTCCCTTCCTCCCTCCCTCCCGCTCGCTCGCCCTAACTCATCCACTTCCTCCCTCCCTTTCTTTCTTTTATCCGCTTTTCCCTGTAGTGCATGTCTTTTTGTCACAAAGACTCGGTGTGCTTGATTTGAGAAGCCAGCCAGCGATCGTTGTGCCGGCGGAGGGGAGCGGCGGAACGTGCGGCGAGCGGCAGCGGACGATAGCGAGCAAGCAGGCCGCGCCGCAGACGACAGCGGGCCGGCGCCGCTAACCTCAAGCACGACGACCTTCCGCTAGCGCGTCTTGCCGCCGCGCTCAGTCTCGCCGCACCACACCATTACACACTCGTTGTACAACGCTTATACACTTCTGGTTCACACCACTTTCCAACGGTCGCTAACAGTCACCTTTTACTTACTTACAAGTATAAAGAGATGACGTAACGCCGTGACGTCATTACTTTGGTGAGGAACTCCAGGCTTGGTTGCAGCCACCTTGCAAACCAGAATGAAAGTTTGGTCCCCTTGCACGAAAGCCCCTACCAAAGCACACGGAGCTCCACCTAAGGTCCAACAACGGATCTTAGCACAGCACAAGTTCCTCCTGCCATTGTGTGTCGCCGCCAGATACTGTAAGCGGGTAAACGTAATTTAAAAATGGTCTCGTGGCATCCTGCACACACGCTGCAAAGGTGACGAGGGCGGGGGAGACGAGGGGGGACACAAGAATTAAAGGCAACTGAGGGCCAAGGGAGGGGGCGATGGGGCGACGAGGGTGCGGGGGCGGGCGGTGACGATTCCTGGGGGGAGGCGGCTGGGATCTAGAGAGGGAGAACGTACGGGCCTCTGGGGGATGTTAGGCGGGACCCGGTGAGAGAGGGGCGGGGAAGGCGATGGTGGTACTGGGCCGGGAGGAGGAGGAGGAGGAGGAGGAGGAGGAGGAGGAGGAGGAGGAGGAGGAGGAGGAGGAGGAGGAGGAGGAGGAGGAGGGGGGGGGGAGGGGGGGGAGAGGGGGGGTAGTAGGAGGATTTACTAGCAGTTGGGGGGTCGCGAGTAAGACGACTCGGAGGGGCACCAGGAAGAGGCGACGGCAGATAGGAAGGATGTGTAGTCGAGCGACGCGGCTTTGGTTTAGCTTTCGAGGAGAGCATGGCATGTGGGGCGTCACCCACGCTCCGGAGGGTTGGAGACGGGCTAAGCGCGAAGGCAGATTCGATGTGTGTACGGGAGGTGACATGAGCAACATTGAAAACAAGCAGCTATTCCGAAGAAACTTTCAATAATTCCGTTACAATTATTCGTCTAGATTTTGCATCCTTCCAGACATTGCTCCGTCACAGACATGCAGCCAGACCGGGAAAGGGCGGGAATTATGTGCCGTAGAACATACTAGCACCATGACTGTAATCCTGCTCGTTCCCCAAGTGACTTTGGTTGTTACTCA
>NW_028234404.1:46783389-46788389 GCF_977035675.1 Penaeus japonicus | reverse complement strand
CTGTGCTTGTGGTAGCCAATTCTTTAATACTTAGTGCGCCACCATACATCGTCACTCAGCAGGTCCCCCTACACACTCCCTGCTGCTGGACATCCCCACACCCACACTACGGAGTCTACACTGCTAAAGGTCGCTGAGCACCGGCCCTGACGTACACCTTACCTTGCGCATCTGGCACCCAAAATGTTGCTGCTTCTGGGATCTTCAAAGCTGCTGCATTACTACTCCACACTCGGTGGCTGACAGGTGAGGCCGTGGCCGCCCGCTCGGCCTCGCGATGCCCAGTCAGGTGTGTTTGTGCTACCCACGACGCCGGCAAGGCCCTCGTCAATGTGCGAGGGCCCTCGCGCGTGCACAAGACACAGAGGGACGCAGTGCACAACCTCAAAACACGGTCGTGTGCTCTACGCCATGGCCATCATACGGAAGGAGGGGAGTAGGAGTAGGAGTAGGTGTAAGAGGAGGAGGAATAGGAGGAGGAAGTAGTGAAGGAGGAGGAGGAGGAGGAATAGGAGGAGGGGGAGCAGGAGGAGGAGAAGTAGGAGTAGGAGGAGGAGTAGGAGGAGGAGATGGAGGAGGAGGAGGAAAGGAGGAGGTGGCGGCATCTCAATATTTGTCTCTCCGCCGCCAGATGCCACTCTATCACGGTGGGGGCAGCGGAGGTCGTCGGTGACGCCCAGTGCCTGCTGCCGAAGCTGGCTGGCTGGCGGTCAGGTGTAGGGTAGCCCTTATCCACAGTGGGCGTGGCTAGGGGGTATCCTACACTACCACGCCCGCCCCTCTACCCACCAGTACCCAATATGGCTGAGCAGGGTGACCAGTGACAGGCTGAGCGGCGAGCCCGGGACCAGCTGGGAGGTGCGGGGGAGCAAGGATTCTACCTTCCCGACTACTAGCGCCCCCTACCACACCCAGCCGCACTCACCCGCGCCCTCACACCCGCGCCCACCCTACACCGCCTCCAGAACACGCACTTTTTTCAGCCTCATGAATCTTCCCGCGCGTGAGCCCTCCGCCGCAGCGACCCACACCACTTTGCCTTCCTTCTGACCGCGGGTTCCCGAGGCCGCCACACCTACCCCCTGCTGGTGACTCACTTATCGGCGCGCGTACTTCGTCCTGCAAGCATGCTCCTCCGCACACACTGCCTGGCGGACGCCTCGCGATCCCCCGAATCGAAAGCACCCCCACGCCCTGTGCCCCTCCGAGGTCCCAGGGGCGTGCTGGCAGCGACACGCAAGTCTCCGTCCCCAACATCTCCCCTCACGGAACACCCCGAACCGCGTGTCGATGCATGTGTGCCCACGCTTCCCCGTGGCCATGCGTGTGCACCCATGCTTCTGCTCGGTAATGCTACTACACTCAACCGACGTCTTAGCGTTACTTACGTAACTACGCTTCCTTTTCCGCCATTCACATTCACCCTTGCATCTCCTCAGCTATGGTTAAACGACCGTGCTTCCTCCAAGCTGTGCGTGTGCGTCCACGCTTCCTCCCGGCCAATCAAGCGCGTTCGCATTTCCTCTCTCTGTCGCATATCCCGGCGTCTGTATCTTCCAACGTTTCTCACCACCGCCGTCACCTCCCACATCTCCATCTGCGCCTCCCCTCTCCAGCAACGCCTCGTCCATCACACCAGGCCAGAACCACGACCACCGCCGCCTCCGCAAACAACCTCCGTAATCATAACACTCACCAACACCACCATAAATGCCCTCATCAAAATGTAAAGCCAATTAAAAAACGCAGCCATTACCGTCCGCCTAACTACTGCTATTAGAAATGGATGTGTGTCTCCGCCACTGTAGCTTTATCATCGCGACGGTACACATGCAAACTACCTGAGAGAGGGAGAGGGAGAGGGGAGGGGGAGGGGGAGAGAGGGGGGGAGGGAGGGAGGGAGAGAAGGAAGGAGGAAGAGTAAGAGAGTGAAAGAGAGAGAAACAGAGAAAGAGAGAAAGAGAGAGAGAGAGATGGATAGCAGGAAGGAGAGAAGGACAGCAGACGAGGAGAGAGGGAGGGAAGGAGAGAAGGAAGACGAAACAAGGAAGAGAGGATGTTGAAGAGAGCAAGAGAGGGAAGATGGCAACTTCTGCACGTCAGGTGATGAAGCAATGAAGGCAGCATAAAAGTCTTTCCGTTTACCTTCATAAACCTCAGAAGGACCAATAAACATGTCGCTCACTTGCCATCACCCATTCCACCATTTGCATCATCACCCTCATCACACCACCTCCACTTCCTCTACTGCAATAACAACCATTAAGATTGCAATCAGCGCTCCAGCCGCTGAGGGACCAATGAGATCAGTATTAGCAAGCACATCAAATGCTGCAAACGCTGTTCCTTATCATTATCATTATCATCGCTACTAATACTACAACTACTTTCAATACAAAATTTGATAACATGAATTCTATCAGTAATGTCAATGGCGCCGGAATGCAGTGTTATCAAGCGATTCATGATACTGGCTTAACAAAAGCATGAAAACAACAACACTATCTTGGTCTCCTTCATTGCCAACAACGGGAGTGATGGTGTCAATGTGGAAGGGAAAGACCCGTTCGCTGATGGCAAATTTCCCTTTTTATTGCCAGTCAAGATATGCAAATGAGATGAAAATCCATATCCATTTCATTGTTTCCATAAACCTTAAATGCGTTTCATTACCATAAAGGGTATTATTTAGTACAATGGATCGGATAGTTTTTTTTTTTTGTTTCCTTTTTTTGTTTATTAATCCCAAATATATCCAATCAAATTGCAAACTGACTATAGGTCCTCGACTTAACAATCTGTTCCAAAAAATATGTTTATCACCCCCTTTATTCGTCTATTTACTTCACTGTAACACAGATATAGGATTAATTCGAAGAAATGCGAAAAGTAATAACATGTCTGATAGAAAAAAAAAAAAAAAATCTGCAATCACTTCAATCAAAAACGAAAAGAAAACACACATACACACACACACACACACACATATATGTGTGTGTATATATATACATATATATATATATATATATATATATATATATATATATATATATATATATATATATACATATATATATATATATATATATACATATATATATACATACACATACACACACATACATATGTGTATATATATATATATATATATATATATATATATATATATATATATATATATATATATAATATAATATATATATATATATATATATATATATATATATATATATATATATATTGCCCAAGCATACAAGAGTAAAGTGTACATACGTCAAAAATAGTAATATCAAATGTCACTGCACCGTCACCAACTACCGGTACTAGTAAGAAATGGCAGTAATATATTCATGATGACTAATTTAACGATAATATCAAACGACACACTCGTTAGTACTTAGCATCAACCAAAACACCACGATAATCAGAAAAAAAATCATTTCAATGATGTAGAAGCGGAAGCCACCAAAGAAAATACTGATATAGCAGCCATCTATCTATCTTTCTATCTATTCATCTATCTATTTATTTACCTATCTACTTATATTTGTCTTTACATCTCTCTATCTACCTACCTATCTATCTATCTATCTACACACACACACACACACACACACACACACACACACACACACACACACACACACACACACACACACACACACACACACACACACACACACACACACGCACATACTATCAATAATAATAAATATTTTTGACAACAGAATAAATTGTGTCATCAAGTATCACAAATATCTTCAAGACAATTGCATGAACGCAAATTGTCTTCATGATGATAAAGAGAAAAGCAACAAAAGATACTATAGTAATGATGATAAAAATGTCAAGAATATCACCATAAAACAAGTAGCTTTTGCAACAACAGCAGTATCACTGTATCAGTTTCAGCAGTGCAACAATAAAGACGGAAATAAGCCTGATAACAATGCAAATCACAATAACAGTCTGCATCAACATATGCTGTGTGCATACATACATACATACATACATAGATATACATACACAAATAAACAAACACATACACATAAAAATTACGATAAATCACATAATCAACGATTATAGTCCTAATAATGAAAATCAAAAACCTTGCTTCATGGATAATCACGCTATTATTGTTACCATTCCTCTCCACCAGAATACCAAACATCACGACATGACAATACCATCATAACCACCACCAATAATAGTGATTCACTTCTACCAGGATGGCGAGGAGGGAATCGGGATGATGGGTGATAGGAGGGAGGGGAGGGAGGGGAGAAAGGGGAGGGAGGGGAGGGAGGGAGGAGGGGGAGATTTGTGTGCAAACACGCAGGAACCCATTGGCAGGGGAATGGGTGGAATGGGTAAGCTAGTGGCGCATGTCGAAGGCCATTAGTTATTTCGTGAGGTCTTTGTGAAGTCTGGTGTCTGTGTTCAAAATGTGTTCAGTTGGTATAACCGCCTCGGTGCAGGTGCGCTTCAGAGTCCCTCGAGGTGGCTCCCCCTACACACACACGTCCCATAGCCAAGGCTCGCTGTGCTCAGTGCTGGCTCAGCTTTCTCGAGCTTTGCTTATTTCTACTACATCTCTTTTAATAACGGTGTTCTACTTAAAAAAAGAAAAAAAAGAAAAGGAAAAAAGAAGATGAAACAAAATGATAGAGATAGACATATAGATAGCAGACAGAGAGAGAGAAAAAAAAAGGATCATGAACAATATTATAAAACACATCCTTGACATGCGATTCGTAATACCTCATAACGAATCTAGAAAATCACATGATTTGCAATGGAAATGTAACGCTCTCATGCACAAGCACAACTAAAGGAAAGAAAGGGAGGCCGTGACATAGAATTAAAATTTCCACTCGGCGCCAAATACTTTTCGACCAGGACCATAACACGAGATTACAGCGTCCCGTCGGTGATTGTACTGATGCTGCACAAGTGTATTACAATATCACACACGCATGAACTTAGCGGAGTGCCAGCCA
>NW_028234404.1:46743389-46748389 GCF_977035675.1 Penaeus japonicus | reverse complement strand
CCCTGGCGGCACTGCGGCTCCGCGTGACATCCTGAAGTCAAGGTGGACACGAGATGTCCCGCTCGACCATGAAGGATGTTGCTGGGGTTAGTCACGCAGGCCACGGCGTTCCCGGTCAGATTTTTTTTCATCATTTGTGCTCTTCCAACCGATATGTGGTTGGATGACTGGGTGGCTGTCGTTTCACCTTTAGCATGGCTGCGTTTTTTTATCATGTGTCTTTGCATAAGTGTGTGTGTATGTGTGTGTGTGTGTGTGTGTGTGTGTGTGTGTGTGTGTGTGTGTGTGTGTGTGTGTGTGTGTGTGTGTGTGTGTGTGTGTGTCTGCGTCCGTGTGTTAGTGTTTGCGAGTGGTGCTGTCCCCCCATCTCCTCCTCCATCTATCCTCAACTCCCAACAGCACCTAACAATATCATGAAGTGGAGAGCGTCCTTGGCCTAGTCACCTCGACACACCGCCCTCCGACGCTGCATGAGTTTGCTAAGTACACCAAACACAGCCGTGATTCCGATAACACTGCTTTGCGATCCGATTACAGTAGTCATTATTGCGTATCTCGCGCCACGTGCACGATGCATTGTTTCCGTTACATTCCTCGTCCCTGCTTCCTCCGCCATAATATCAGGTGTTTACCTTGCACGATTTCTGCTTTGTCGGGTGATATACGAGCAGCAGTCACAACACTACTACGACTGCGAGCGGGCGTCAGCAAAGCAGCGCAGCAAGGCGTGAGTGGTACGAAAGCAGCTGGAGGTATGGCTCAGGAGGTGCTGACGCTACGCTGACGAGGGGCGGCTCTGTTGTTTCATTAGGAGGCCCTTCCCTGGAGCCAGGTCAAACGCCAAGGAAACACAATCATCTAGGATGTATTGTCTACGGAACCCGTGTCTAGCCCTCTGGCCAGGGTCACGGACACTCAATAAGCCCTGGGATGTTACGATGACATGGTGACACAAGGGTATAAAAGGGTCACGGTGACCCCGGATTCTGGCTGGACGATGCTTCTCGTCGGCGACGGTACATCCGCGTGAGCGCTTTGTACTGCTAACTTCCTGTTTTGGCAACAAAGGCCTGGCTAGGATGAACAATGCTAACGCGCTATATTTATCACTTCTATATCACGTCACATTTACTTTTCATCATACCCGAAATTTATATTACACGAGTCGGTTTGACTGAGGTTTACTATTCAACAAGTTGTGCTAATATGATATATTTCTACTTTTATCTTCCTAGTACTCGTGTTATTTATGATTTGTCTTCTAGTCCCTACTTATTCAGGAGTGCACTTACTGTTACCGTACTAATGACTATTGGCCACTCATCAACAGCTTTCAATGGGTCTATGATACGTATATTGCTTTCGTGTCATGGCAGATTCGCTTCCCTTCCTAGTCCCAAGGTTGTCTGTCATGTTACTCGCGCACAAATGTGACCTCCGGATGATTGAATGCATGTAGCTGGCGGGTTGTTTACCTGTTTGCACGGTTCACGCTGGCTTATGAACAAGAATAACATCAGCAACATAGTTACAAGGACTGAAAGGAAATAAACAGTGGTGCGATTTATCTCAGTCCAGGCGAGTAGTCTTGTTCAGGCATTCAAGAATATATTGCATCGGGTCCTAGGAAAAATTAGTAGAAGGCAAGGCACATTTTCGACTTACACATAAAAGCCTTCTTTTCCACAAAGCTTTTTATTTCCTCCATCATTCTCAACTGTTCATTTCGTAGCCATAACACCTCTATCAGTCACATGAAGTGGACAGCGCAATGCTCGTAAATGTGTCATAATTTTGATCAGACTATGTCAGCATGCCAAGCATATGAGAGCATATCTCTGTCAGTGACAGTGATTTCCAGATGTGGGCGAAAGTCTGATTAGAACTGGCCAGCAAGGGCGTTTATACTGCACACCACTGCCTTGAAATCTGTACAGCCATGGTATAGAGCGAAGTCAGAAACTGCATGGCGTGAATGGGGTCGGTGGAAATGTGTATTGCAGAAGCGTGTGGTTTTGTGAAGAAAAGTGTCTGGAGAATTTACGAAGCGAGGGAGTGCACATGACTATCAAGGCGTGAAAGGCTCGTGTGGGGGTTATGCAAAAGGGGGAAAAGGACATGACAGTGCATGTGCTCAGTGATTGAGTGTGATATTGTGGGTTAATTGGAACTATTAACTGAAAGGCATACGTGAGGCATTATGGGGGATGATGTGCAGGGGAGGTCTGAAAGCTTGGAGAAAGAGAGAACTGTAGAGAGGCTATAGAGGCACGAGACGAGCTTTTGTGCTCACAATTTAATGGGATAAGGTCACGCTGCACAGTAATCTTTGGCAAAAAATTTGCTTGTAAAGCACAATAAGAGAAAGGGAAAACTAACGTGAGGAGAAGAAAAGGAAGAGAGAAAAGAACGATCAGGTTGTTTTCCGGCGGGCGTCACACACTCACAAGGGGAGGCGCCCACGGCCTGCACCCCGGGAGCCCGGCCCCGGGAGGAATAGCGCCCCCCGCCCCCCCTGCCGTCCTCGCCGCCGCAAGAAACTCTGCTGGGTGAATGCCTCGAGCTCAACTTTACGACAATGAGGCATTCAACTCTCCTGGCGTTTGTACAACCCCGGAAGGTTTTAATGGGGCTCTGAAAGGCGGCCTGCGGGGCGGAAGGAGGCGCGGCCATCACATCTGCCGCCTCAAGAATTACTCGTCTTCCCAGGGACGCGCCGTGGCACAGGCGTGACCTCCTGGGACTCCAGGGAGGGGGGGGGGGGCTTGTGGGGGCCGGCGGGAAGGCGCACTTCGGATGATGTGATGGAGTTACGGGAGCGGTGCTGCTGGCGATGGTGACTCAGTGATTGCGGTCTGGAGTTGGTTCTGGTGTTGGTGTCGAAGGTAATGCTGCTGCTTTTGCTCTCGCCGCTGCTCATGATGACGATGATCGAGCTGCTGCTGCTTCCGATTCTGACGTTGATGATGACTGCATTGGCGACAATGATCCTCTACACTGATAGCAGCAGGGACGCCAGCCAGCCCGAGTACTTACTCTGATGAACACCGGCAAATATTGGACACCGAATATTATACACACTGGCGCCATCCACCAACGTTGCTCGAAATAACACGGTTTTAAATCGCAATCATAAAAGACCAGGGTACAGGGGAGGGGGTAAGGTATGAATAAAGTGTGTGTGCTCAGGGGGGGGGGGGGGGAGGGATGGGAGTCGGGTTAAATCGTGAGGTATGGAAAAGTTCGCGTAGGTGACGTAAAATGATCTGACATGTCGTTTTGTAAAAATAACTGCCATGTCGTTTTGGGGTTTCAGCTGCTGGTCTCCTTCGAGTCTCGGTATTTCGAAATAGCGAAGAACGCGCGGGAAACGAAATAACACGGCAGTCTAGTCTAGTACCGAGAGTACTAGAGTCTAGTCTAGTACTAGAGTCTAGTACCGAGAAAGAAACTTTTTTTTAAACACGTAGCAAGGAAAACAATTCTGCATTACTGGATACTAGCACACTATCCAAGGCATCAGTACCACAGTAACGGGCATTAGCACCGGGGCACGGGCACGGCAGTACCGGCCACGGATACAGACAATTATAACTTGGCATAACGACGCTCGGACAAGGCAGGCCAGCACATCCGGCTGACCAGACCCACCTCGCTACATTTTTTGCGGATGACGCTGTCGGCCTCGTGGTGCTGGTGGTGGAGCTGGTGGTAATGGAAATGCTGGGAGTCGTGGTAGTCGTAGAGGCTGCGCTAACGGTCGTAACAGCACTGGCATTTTTAATGATGGGGGCACATTGGTAATAGTATCAGGTTAGGCGATGGTACCGTCGCAGTGGTTGGCATAATGGTACTAGAGATAGCAAGTAGTATCATAGTTGGCATGGTTGTAAAATTGGCTATTTAAAGAGCTAATAGGTCTGGTAGGTCTGCTAGTTCTACTTATTATTATAATGGAAAAAGATCAGACAGCAGCACGTGAGGCAAGCGCCACTTTTGAAATCCAAACAGTCCCAGCCTCACAAACATAGGGCGTGTGAGCAGCTATATAACAGCGGACAGGGAGTGCGGTAGCCCTAGAGGTAGCGGCGGTGGCGGCGGTGGCTGGCCGACGTGACGGCGTCGTGGGATGAGCCGCCTGAGAGTGGTGGGCAGGAGCTGGGCCTCGGTCAGTAGACGCTGCGGTGCGCGCCTGGGCCCAACGCACCGCCATTTTTCATCGATTCATGTCTTTTGACAGCTCGGTCCCGACGCACAAAGGCTGAGAAATACAGAGTGCAGTTGATGATGACTGATGAAATACTCGAGGCTTTGACATTGTTGTGTAATATATCGAGGGGTGGGAGAATGTGACAGTCAGTGGCGCTCATGGGCCGTCGCCACTCCTCGCCCGAGCCCCTCGCGAAGTGGCCAGCGGAAGTCATCAGCGCCGCTCTCTCAAGTGACTCGCACTGATCGATAAAAATAATAATAAAAAAGCAGTGGTCACTACCGCGCATAAAATAGCAGGTAGCACCTAAGTCCTCAAATGCCATTACTATTTATTACCATCTCCTTCACACAATAACCTCTCGGCTACCTGCCCCGACGCCACCGCCGCCAGATCGCCGCCGCGCCAACCAGCTGCAGGGACAATCACGACAAACATCTTGTGAGCGAGAACGACGCAGTGCTCATGCACGAACGACTCCGGCCGCGTCGTCGAGGGGGTCGTCTAGGGTGGGAGGGGTGGGGGGTGGGGGTAGGAAGGAACCACAGACCATCAAATAAGAAGAGGAGAAAGGATGATAAAGATGATGATGATGGTGGTGGTGGTGGTGATTGCAGGAAAAATTGATTTGGGAGGTTGAAGGAAGGAAGGGGGAGGAGGAGGGGGGAGATGGAGACAGGTGGAGAGAAAGCACAGAAATACAGAGATAGAGAAAAGAGGGGGAAAGAGGGAAGGAAAGGGGTAGGGGAGAGGGGAAGAAGGAAGAAGAAGAAGACGAAAAGGCGGATGA
>NW_028234404.1:46715889-46718389 GCF_977035675.1 Penaeus japonicus | reverse complement strand
ACTGGTAAACAGGTCGACGCACCCCCCTCCCTCCCCGTCCCTCCCTCCCCCCCCCAGCCCCTGCCCCCTTCTCCTCCCGCCTCCCCGCACGCATTTCCGTCCCCTCTCGCCCTCCGCCATCCCTCCCTCGCGCCTCTCCTTATCCCCGACACTCGAGGCTGAAGAAAGAGAGATCGAAGAAAAAAAAAAAAAAAAAAAATCAAAACAACGGGGAGTGAATGCTTGAATATCTCATTACGAGCGAAGCGGCCCTTTCTCAGCGCCGCCAGCACTCACAGTAGCCGCACCCTTGCCGCACTGCCGACTCCTTCGCGGCCGGACATTCACCGTGGCTCCAGCATTCACACCCTCGCCGGACCCCCGCCGCGCCACCTCCAGCACCCCCTCCCCCTCTCCCCACCCCCTTCTCGTGCAGCCGTTCCTTTATTACTGCTGCTCCCCCGCCACCACACTCACGCTGACCGTCACTGTCCTCACGCTGACCGCCACCATATTCACGGTGACAGCCATGTCTATGTCAGCCAACGCTCCCCTGGTGCCAATGCCAGTGCATTCGTGGAGGCGAAACTACACTCAAGGAGGCATCCCATACACCTACGATGGCATCCAGTCTACTTCAGTCAACAACTCACGGTCGGAAACCCCATACCTACTAACACCAACACTGCGATCAAGCTTACAACCATAACACACAGTATCAACCAAACACTGACACTGATGACGTCACACTTATTCACTACACTCACCATGGTCAAAACACACAATGATCACTATTACATGCTCGTTCTCACTGACAACAGCATTTTCACTAACTGGCAATCAGCAGTTTCACTTTATCACCATCGAGGTAACACACACACACACACACACACACACACACACACACACACACACACACACACACACACACACACACACACACTCACACACACACAAACAAACGCACAGGTCACGAATCGCAATCGATACTCGTCAAATGCAGAACGAGGGCATAATGGGTCGCCACCATAAGCGACGAGACAGGAGACGAGGAAGGAAGAGAAGGAAGAGAAGGGGGAGGAGAGAAAGAGAAAGAGAAAGAGAGAGAGATAGAGAGAGAGATAGATAGAGAGAGAGAGAGGGAGAGGGAGAGATGAGAGAGAGAGAGAGAGAGAGAGAGGGGGAGAGAGAGAGGGGGTTGAGAGGAGAAGATAGAGAGAGAATGAAGAGAGAGAGCGAAGAAAGAGAGGAGGAGAGAAGAGAGAGTGCAGAGAGAAGGAGAGAGAGAGAAGCGAGAGAAAGAGCGGAAGAGAGAGAGAAGAATGAACGAGATAGAGAGATTAGAGGATGAGTAGAGAGAGAGAGATTGAAGGAGAGATGGAGAGGAGAAGGTGATGAGTGAGGACAGAGAGGGAGGTGAGAGAGAGAGAAAAGAAAGAAAGAGAAATAGGAGAGCAAAGAGGAAAGTGGAGTGAGAAGAAAGAGAGAAATAGGTAATAGAACGAGAGCGAGATAGATAGTTAGATAGAGAGAGAGAGAGACGAGATTGAGGTGAGATACGAGATCTAGAGAGAGATAGATAGAAGAGAGAGAATCGCGAGAGAGAGAGAGAGAGAGAGAGAGAGAGAGAGAGAGAGAGAGAGAAGAAAGAAAGAGAAATAGGCAAATAGAAAGAGCTAGAGATAGATAGAGAGAGAGAATCGCAGCGAGTGAGGAGTAGAAATGAGGGAAAGGTGAGGATGGATGGAAGCAAGTGCCGAAGCGATGAGAGGTAGACAGTGGTAATGAGAGAGGTCAGGAGAGGCGACGAGAGGCCGAGCGAGGACAGCGCAGGGAAACGAAGACCCAACGTGAAGGACGGAGGTGCTTCGAACGGCAACAAATGATGTTAAATGCGAAAGACCTAAGTGCTTCAGAAGAGGAGGAACAAGAAAGATAAACGTAGAAAAAATAAAAATATATCAGAAAGAGAGAGAGAGAGAGAGAGAGAGAGAGAGAGAGAGAGAGAGAGAGAGAGAGAGAGAGAGAGAGAGAGAGAGAGAGAGAGAGAGAGAGAGAGAGAAAGAAGAACAAGTAAGAGAAAGATAAGAGAGAGACGATGGAGAGAGAGAGAGAACGAGAGAGAAGAATGAAGAAAGAGAAGAGGAAAGATAAGAGAGAGAGGAAGTAGGAGGAGAGGAGGAGAGGAGAGAGAGATGACGAGAGAGAGAGAGAGAGAGAGAAGAGGAAAGTGAGAGAGAAAGAAATGGAGAGAGTAAGAGAAAGGGAGAGAGACTTGTGAGAGAGGAGAGTGAGAGAGTTGAGAGAGAGAGAGAGAAAGACGTGAGAGTGAGAGAGAGAGAGAGAGGAAAGAAAGATGAGAAGTAAAGAAAGAAGAAAGTTAGTTTAGTGAAGAAAGAGAGAAAGAAAGAAAGAAAGAGAAAGAGAGAGAAAGAGAGAAAGAAAGAAAGAAAGAGAGAGAGAGAAAGAGAGAAAGAGAGAGAGACAGAGAGAGAGAGAGAAAGAAAGAAAGGGAGAGAGA
>NW_028234404.1:46680889-46695889 GCF_977035675.1 Penaeus japonicus | reverse complement strand
GAGAGAGGAGAGAGAGAGAGAGAGAGAGAGAGAGAGAGAGAGAGAAGCGAGGAGAGAGCAGAGAAGGAGAGAGAGAGAGAGAGAGGAAAGGAGAGAGAGAGAGAGAGAGAGAGAGAGAGAGAGAGAAGAGAGAGGAGAGGAGAGGAGAGGAGAGGAGAGGAGAGAAGAGAAAGAGAGAGAGAGAAGAGAAGAGAGAGAGATAGAGATAGAGGAGAGTGAGAGAGGAGAGAGAGAGAGGAGAGAGAGAGAAGAGAAGAGAGAGAGAAGAGAGAGAGAAGAGAGAGAGAGAAGAGAGAGTGAGAGAGAGAGAAAGAAGAGAAAAGAGAGAGAGAGAGATTAATAGATAGATAGATATTTAGATAGACAGACAGACAGACAGACAGATAGATAGATAGACAGATAAAGAGAGGGAGAGAGGGAGAGAGAGAGGGAGAGAGGGAGAGAGGGAGAAAGGGAGAGGCAAAGGGAGGGAGAGAGAGAGGGAAAGGGGGAAAGAGAGGGATAGAGAGAAAGGGAGAGAGAAAGGGAGAAAGAGAAAAAGAGAGAAAGAGAGAGAGAGAGAGAGAGAGAGAGAGAGAGAGAGAGAGAGAGAGGAGAGAGAGAGAGGGAGAGAGAGAGAGAAGATTAGAGGAGGAGAAGAGGAGAGAGAGAGAGAGAGAGAGGAGGAGAGGGGGGAAAGAGAAAGAGAGAGAAGATTAATAGATAGGATAGATATTTAGATAGACAGACAGGAAGATAGATAGATAGATCGGACAGAAGGATAAAGAGAGGGAGGAGGGAGGGAGGGAGGAGAGAGAGAGAGTGGAGGCAGACGAGAGAGGGAGGAGGGGAAGAGAAAGGAGAGGCGTGAGAGAAAGACGAATGTGAGGGAGAGGAGGGAGAGAGGGAGAGGAGAGAGAGGGTGAAAGACGTGTCGTGTGTGTAGATGAGATTTTAGATGAGAGAGGAGAGAGAGAGAGAGAGATCGAGGAGAGAGGAGAGAGCTGAGGAGAGAGAGGAGAGAGAGAGGGATGGGAGGAAGGATGGAGAGAGAGGTGTGGGGAGAGGGAAGGAGGCGAGGGATGGGATGGAGGAGGGAAAGGGGGGAGGAGGGAGGGAGAGAGCTAGGAGCGAGAGAGAGAGAGATGAGAGGAGAGAGAGGTGGAGAGGAGAGAGAAAGAGAGAGAAGCAGTAGAGAGAGAAGAGAGGGAGGGTGGGAGGAGGAGAGAGAGAGAGAGAGAGAGAGAGAGAGAGAGAGAGGAGAAGGAGAGAGAGAGCAGAAAGAGAGAGAGAGAAGGAGGGAGAGAGAGGGTGAGAGGTCGAGAGGGAGGGAGAGAGGAGAAGAACTGAGGGATCACTAGGGAGAGGGAATGTGAGGAGAGAGGAGAAAGACGAGGAACGTGGAGAGAGAGAGGAGGGAGAGGAAGAGAGATGAGGGAGGCTGAGAGGAGAATTGAGAGAAGGAGGGAGAGGGAGGGAGAGAGGGAGGGAGAGAGTGAGAGAGAGTGATGTGTGAGGGTGAAGAGAGAGAGGAGAAGAGTAGAGGAGTGAGAGCAAAGCAGAGAGAGAGAGTGGAGAGAGGTGAGAAGAGAGAGGAGAGAGGATGGAAGAGGAGAGGAGAGAGGAGATGAGAGGAGGAAAGCCGGAGAGATGAGCCCGAAGAGAGAGGAGAACAAAGAGAGAGAGAGAGAGAGAGAGAGAGAGAGAGAGAGAGAGAGAGGCATCTCCCGAGCGGCGGCCCAATAACTAACGCCTGAGCCAGACCCCCCGCAGCTAAGCTAGGAATTCCACGCTTCTTCACCCCCGCCAGTCCTCCTCCACGCCACTTCTCAGCGGCACTCCACGGCCACTCCACACTATTTCCTCAAGTCGCAGCAGCACCTCCTCAGGCCACGGCACTAGCACTCCCCCAGCACCGCTCCATCACACATCACTCCACACCATGTCTCCATCTAATCACTATACCACGCCTGCACACCATCGCTCCGCCACCGCGTTCCTCCTCCACGCCGCCGCCACACCAGCGCATAAGTCCTATAACCTACACAGTCCTATAACCTACACCTCCCTGAACTCACCATTATGGGTCGACGTAAATGAGGATATTGCCTTATTGCATGTCCCACCGCGGTCTCTGCAACCACATATACACACCAACGAACGCGGTCTCTCGGTTTTCATGTATTTTCTTCTCTTTGGCGATGTTTTTCTTCTCCTTCTTCTGGACTTTCTTTCTTCGGTGTGTCTTATTCTCTCCTGTTCGAGAACACTCTCTGTTTGTAGATCTCTCTCTCTCTCTCTCTCTTTCATATCTCCCCTCCCTTCCTTTCTCTCTCTCTCTCTCTCTCTCTCTCTCTCTCTCTCTCTCTCTCTCTCTCTCTCTCTCTCTCTCTCTCTCTCTCTCTCTCTTTCTCTCTTCCTCTCCCTCTCTTTCTCTCTCTCTCTCTCTCTCTCTCTATTACTCTTTTACTTCTCTCTCCACCCTCCTCATCCCCCATTTGGAGATCTCTCTCTCTCTCCTTTCCTATGCTCACTCTCTCTCGCTTCCTCTGCAGTTAAAGCAGTTTAATGGAAACGCCAGGATATGCTATTTGTCAGATAGACAAATAACAGTGATAGGGAAGACAGCTAGACAGGCAGCCAGACAGCCGCACGGCAGAGCCAGATGGGCGTTGCGGCGAGCACTTGCTGTCAGTAACTGTGCAAGCAATCATTGTAATTGGTCCTAACTGGAGCTCGGTTATGAGTGGCCAGTCACCTAATGGCCGACCTCACCTCCCGCCAATGGTAGCCACTCAGGGGACATCCTCTTCGAGAAATGAATCTGTAGGTCGAACTCCACGGAGGGAGAGAAGAAACTCGTAGAGAGATGAAGTGGATCAACTGTAGGGGAGGGAGGGGGAGGGGGGCTGGGGAGGAGGGGAAGGGGTGTTGGGGATCAAGCACGCAAGTTTTGTGCCAGATGAGGACTGATCGTTCAATGATAAGCGTGATCTCCGACTCCAATGACGGTGGGTCAAACTACACACACACACACACACACACACACACACACACACACACACACACACACACACACACACACACACACACACACACACACACACACACACACACACACACACACATTCCCATGCACACCATAGTCTGGTCTCCCGGTACCGTAAAGGAATAAAAATGTCTCAGAAGCGCCAAAGACGCATAAAGAACAAGGAAGTCTATACTTGACTGCACTCGTGATGACAGAACAAGGATCTTCGCGAGGAAAATGGCAAACCTGCATTTCGAAAACCACAAAAATACGCACTACCGGAAATGACACAGACACCAACGATTAAAAAATAATTCATATGAAAGAGACCGTAAAAGGACGTTGCTAACAGGCTCGTAACCAGCGCCTTCGTGACGCTGGATTGAGAACTGAGAATATGTAGGTATTACGTCAACAACTGAATCGGACAGCAGGGATGGCACGCTGAGACAGGCATCTGAGCTCGAGGAATAACAAACCACACACATACACAAACACAGACACACACACACACACACACACACACACACACACACACATACAAGCACACACACACTCTCTCTCTCTCTCTCTCTCTCTCTCTCTCTCTCTCTCTCTCTCTCTCTCTCTCTCTCTCTCTCTCTCTCTCTCTCTCTCTCTCTCTCTCTCTCTCTCTCAGGCGGGGCCCAAGCACTGTGACAAACGATCGTTCCTACAGACAGACACGAAGACGGGGCCAGACATACATCTCCCGGTCAACATGGAGCACATTAGGACCTGATCGGGGGCCGGATAAGCGATAATGGCCGGATCACGACGATATTCATCTGATGGCCACATTTATAGGGGAATAAACTGTAAGCCAAACAGGGCAGGATATATTTAAGTGATGTAATCTCTCGCGGAACAATTAGTAGTGGTTAACTTGACGACACTCAACAAGGCAATTTAGCATCTCGTGACGTAGGCGCTTCCTGATGGGCAGGTTCTGATGAGGAGGTTCTGATGGGGAGGTTCTGATGGGCAGGTTCTGATGGGGAGGTTCTGACGGGGAGGTTCTGATTGGCGAAAGGATGCGTACGCCGCCTCGTCATTCCCTTCCTTAATTTGCCTGAGTGATGGCCGTCGTTCTCGGTTTTACTGGCGCTCAGGTACGCAATCAGACGTGCGTTCGACAAGGACAAAGGAGAAACGGAGGGCGGGGAGAAATAGATAGAGATGGGGAGGAATAGAAGAAGATAGGAGAGGAGAAGGAGAAGAAAAGGAAGAAAAGTAGAGGGGGAAATGTGTGTATGTGTTGTGCGTGCGTGTATATATATATGTACATGCGCCCTTGTGTGTGTCTGTGTGTATTAAGAAGCAAACATTTGGCAAGGTATTCCCCGAGATCATCCAGAAACGACCGGAAATTATCCATGTTTGCCAACCCCCCTACCCTCCCCCCTCCATCTACTTCCCGCATCCCCACCGTTCCCTAAGACACCCCCTCCCTCATTCAGACTTCACACTCCCCCTCTCCTTGTCTGTATGATGATACGTCAGCAATACACGCAAACAGAGCGACCGATGTTTGCCTTACTTATCCACGCAGTCACTGACCTCGTATACAAAGGTCCAAGGACAAGACGAGTGACGTGACCTCTCCTTGCTTGTCGCTTCGGTGAGCTCTAAATCTCGGCTTTGGCTTCTATAAAGTCACTCATGCTTATTGATTCATTCCCCCCAATCCGGTGCCTTCTGCCCTCGCCTCGTCCTCCTTCTTTCCCCTCGGCGTCCCCTTCCGCACCGCAGGAGTTCACCAGAGGAGGGGCGGCGACAAGACTCACACAGGGACCTGAAGAAAACATCCCGGATTCCTGAAGTCGCCGATAATTCTTCCAGCAATGAGTCATCGTCGGCTAGACTGAAAGACGACCTACAACTTCCGGTGCGCTGAGTCAGAGCTGGGGAAATCCTCTAGGCCGTGAGAATTTTGTTTTTATCGCGCGAGACGTATCGAAGACGGCGGGGGCAAGCGAGCCGAGAGCCCTGGATGAAGGTGGGCGGGCTGGGTGATGGAGGAGAAGGAGCGGGTGGACGGGGATGGGGGGGGGGAGCGAGAGAGAGAGAGAGAGAGAGAGAGAGAGAGAGAGAGAGAGAGAGAGAGAGAGAGAGAGAGAGAGAGAGAGAGAGAGAGAGAGAGAGAGAGAGAGAGAGAGAGAGAGAGAGAGAGGAACGAGAGAGCGAGAGAGGAGATGGAGAGAGGTGAGAGAGAGAGGAACGACGAAGAGAGAGAGAGAGAGAGAGAGAGTTAGATAGAGAGAAAAAAGAAAGGAAGAGAGAGGGGGGAGAGGAGGGCAGAGAGATAAGAATGGGGAGTGAGAGATTGAGGTGGAGTAAGAGAAGAGAGAGAGAAAATAAAATAAGAGAGAAAGGAAGAAGAACGGGAGAATCAGCACGAGCGGAATATGCACAGACACAAGAGAGCGATCACCGACGGCAAGGAAGAAGCGAGTAAGGGCGACGCAGGAAAGAAGAAGGGCAAGAGAGGAAACACGCCATGAGCGAGACAATCGGCCAGACGGATCATGACTCCGGGCAAAATCCCGCTCGTTCAGCCGCGCCGAGCGAGGAGTCAGGAAGAGGGGGGGTGCCGCGTAAGATAGTTCCGCCACAAGCTGTGAGTTGTGCATGAACTATGAGCTGTGCATGAACAGAAGTGACTATGCCTTGACGTTAGCCAGCTGGCCTCCTCCCCCCTCCCTCCTCTCCTCTCTCCCACTCCCAGGACCACGCCCACAGCCAAGAGGTGTCTACACGTCCATTCACATGCAGGCGCCAGTAAGAGACGTGCCTGGGCTGCTCGCCTGGAGTCACGCATTATGCTTCACTCTCTCGACTGCTCAAGCAAAGAAAGCAAGCAGCAAATAAGGCGATGATCAGATGCACTAACATCTCTTACCAGACGCGTGTTCTAACGCTTTTGATTGTTTAATGCATAACGTACTTCCAATCCAAAAGGGAGATCCTTAGAATCGCAACCACTCCTTCAAATGCAGGCAATAGCATTTGGGAAATGCCAACTATCTCGAGGCTCAAAGAAGGACAAGTGGAGATTCATACTCCCTGCAAAGCGTGCTAACACCTTTGGATACACGATGACGAGACAATAGCACGGCACCCTTAAGGAACTTACGTCGGAGAAATATTTTTATTCCCGAACTCCTACAACCTAATGCCAAAATTCGTGCCGAATTCCTCGGCTCTGTTGCTTCAGAACGTCAGCGGCGATGGCAGAGTGAGCGGCCAGGGCGGTGGAAGACCACCGCGAAACCACAAAAACCATCAGATAAAAAAACTAAACCAGCGGAGAGATGGCAGAGTGACGCCAGGCGCGGAAGACCACCGCGAAACCACACCCGACGCCGTTCTCGGGAGAATTGCCCAACAAAATATTTCGTCGCCAACCTGGAGAATCATCCCGACAAAGGCGATTTTGAGGGCTGGGGGTGGGGGAGGGAAAGGGGGTCCCGCTAAAATTCTTGCGGTCGGCAAGCCAATCACGGCGCACCTAACTTGGCGCTGTTGCAGGCGGTTGTCTGGGATTTGACCATCAGTGGCAGACATAAAAAGGAAACCAAGGTAGAACGAACTGCATGCACAACTGAGCTTCTTTCCTCCCTTTCTATTTTGTTTCTTGAGTGTGGGGGTCTCTCTCTCTCTCTCTCTCTCTCTCTTTCTCTCTCTCTCTCTCTCTCTCTCTCTCTCTCTCTCTCTTTCTCTCTCTCTCTCTCTCTCTCTCTCTCTCTCTCTCTCTCTCTCTCTTTCTTTCTCTCTCTCTCTCTCTCTCTCTCTCTCTCTCTCTCTCTCTCTCTCTCTCTCTCTCTCTCTCTCTTTCTCTTTCTCTTTTCTCTCTCTCATTCCCTCTCTCTCTCTCTCTGCCTGTCTCTCTCTCTCTTGTTCTCTGTCTGTCTGTCTGTCTGTCTGTCTGTCTGTCTGTCTCTCTCTCCTCTCTCTTTCTCTCTCTCCTCTCCTCTCTCTCTCTCTCTTCTCTCTCTCTCTCCTTCCAACTGAGAGAAAGAAAGAAAGAGAGAGAGAGAGAGAGAGAAGAGCTGAGAGGAGATTCGAGAGGTACGAGAGAGATGATGGAGAGAGAGAGGACCGAGAGAGGAGAGGAGAGAGGAGAGAGATGAGAGAGAGTGAGACGAGGAGAAGAGAGATGTGAGAGAGGAGATGGAGAAAAGATGAGAGGAGAGAGTGAAGCGAGAAAGAGATAAAAGAAAGTGAGGAGAGAGAGAGAGGAGAGGAGAGAGTAGAGAGAGCGAGGCGAGATCGATTGGCGCAAGAGAAGAGAGGGTAGAGCGAGAGAGAGGACGAGAGACGAGAATGGAGATTGAGAAGCATGAGGAGGAGAGACCGAAAAGAGGAGATGCAGAAGAAAGAGAGTTTATGTAGAGAGAGAGAGAGGGGAGTGAGCCCAAGTGCGAGGACTTAGGCACGAAGAGAGAGAGGAGAGAATGATTGAGAGAGGAGGAGATCCGAGAGAGCACAAGAGATGTGAGAGAGAGAGAGAGGAGAGAGAGAGTGACTGAGAGAGAGTAATCCGAGAGAAGGGAGAGGAGAGAGAGCGCAGAGCAAGAGAGAGTAGGAGTAAGAGCAAGAGAGAGAGAGGAGAGAGAGAGAGGAGAAAGAGAGAGAGAGAGAGAGCGAATGAGCGAGAGAGAAACGGAGAGAGAGAGAGAAAGAGAGAGAGGAGCCAGAAGAGAGAGATAGGAGGAGAGAGAGAGAGAGAATGGGAGTGAAGAGAGGAGAGCGATGGGAGCGGATGAGAGCGGATTGGGAGACGAGAGAGAGGAGAGAGCATAGAGAGAGAGACGGACAAGATAAAAGAAAGAAAAGAAAGAGAAGAAAGAAAGAAAGAGAGAGAGAGAGTGAAGAGAGAGAGAAAAGAGAGAGATAGTTAGATAGAGAAAGAGAGCGAGAGCGAGAGAGAGATGAGGAGGAGAGAGAAGAGGAGAGCGGGGAAGGAGGGAGAGAGAGAATTCCGAAGAGACGAGAGAAGATGGGACAGTTGAGAATGTCCAGAGGAGAAGTGATGAGGAGAGGGAGAGAGACCTTGAAGAGAGAGAGTGACGGAGAGAAGAGTGAAGAGAAGAGAGAGAGAGAGAGCGAGAGGAGAGAGAGACAAGAGAACGATGAGGGAAACGAAAGATGAGAGAGAATTAGTCGTTAGAGAGATGTTAGAGTGAGAGAGTTAAGTCGAGAAGAGAGAGTGTGAGAGAGAGAAAAGATTGAGAGAGAGAGACGAGAGAGAGAGAGCCGAGAGAGAGAGAGAGAGACTATAGATACGGGAGAGGAGAGAGAGAGAGAGAGAGAGTGTGTAGAAATAGAGAGATGAATGAGAGTGAAATGTTGAAAACTGAGAGGACGAGAGACCGGAGAGAAGAGAGAGAGAGAGGAGAGAGTAAAGATACGAGAGGAAGAGAGAAAAGAGATTTAGAGAGAGAGAGTAGAGAGAGACGAGAGAGGAGAGAGAAGCAGAGAGGGGATAGGATCCCGAGAGACCGGAGAGAGCGACCGAAAGATGAGGAGAGAGAGAGAGACGGAGTGGCGCCGAGGAGAGAGAGAAAAGACTTGAGAGAGAGAGTGAAAGAGTGAGACAGAAGGTTGATTGAGAGAGAGAAAGAGATGAGAGAGAGAGAGAGTTGAGAGAGAGAAAATGATAGAGAGAGAGAAAGGAAAAAGTGGAGGAGAGAGAGAGAGTAGAGAGAGAGATAGAGAGAGAGAGGGAGAGAGAGATGAGAGTGACCCGAGCTGGAAGAAGAGAGACGAGGAAAGACGAGAGAGGGAATGATTTGAGAGAGAGAGAGTAGAGAGAGAGAAGGAGAGAGCGAGAGAGAGAGGAGAGAGAGAGAAGAGAGAGATGAGAGAGCGAGTGAGAGAGAGAGCGAGAGAGGACAATGACACTCTGAGAGAGTGAGAGAAGAGAGCGACTGAGTATAGAGAGAGAGAGATAGAGAGATAGAATGATTGAGAGAGAGAAAGAAAGATAGAGATGAGAGAGAGAGAGAGAGAGAGAGAGGAGGTTGGGGGGATGGAGGGGGAGAGAGAGAGAGAGAGAGAGAGAAAGAGAGAGAAAGAAAGAGAGATAGAGAGAGAGAGAGAAAAAAAAAAACATATCAGGCGAAGAGAGAATGACCAAATAATCGAAAGTGACTGCGAGGCGGAAAGGCAAACACACACTTGCCCAACAAGACTCCAAAGCTGTTGTGGCACAGCCTCCACCTTCAGAACTGTTGGTCACTGAAAGACTGTCAGTATGTCGATACAACATTCAGGTCACCACCGAGACACGGTTTTAGTATTTGATTTAATCAATAAAAATAACAATCCTTTTATTGTGATTCCCTCGTGAATTAATCTCATAAACTATGCTAGTTTGAATGCCAAAGGAAATGGGAAAAAGGCATTTAAGGTATGATAATAATAGAGAATTACAGAAGAATGCCATGATCTATTACATGCATGCAAACATGCATCCTCGCATCTGTTCACCAATTGGCTCATTCATTCATGAACTTAACAGATTCACATTTCGTATTTTCTTATTCTTATTCTTATTCTTTTTCGTCTTCTTCTTCTTGTTCTTCATCATTATTCTATCTATCTTTCCATCCCTTCGTCTATTTCTAGAGTATTGATAGGAATATTCACGAAGACGTTTTCTGACTTCCCTCTGCCCCACTATTTCTCTTTCTCTCTCTCTCACTCTGACTCTCACTCTCGCTCTCGCTCTCTCTCTCTCTCTCTCTCTCTCTCTCTCTCTCTCTCTCTCTCTCTCTCTCTCTCTCTCTCTCTCTCTCTCTCTCTTCTCTTTTTCTCATTCTCACTCCCTCTCCCTCTCCCTCTTCTTCTTTCTTTCACTCTCAATCTTTTTTCTTTCTCTGTCTCCCTTTCTCTCTTCCTCCCTGGAGGGATGGGGGAGGGAGGGAGGGAGGGAGGGAGGGAGGGAGAGAGGGAGAGAGGGAGAGAGGGAGGGAGGGAGGAAGGGAGGGAGGGAGAGCGGGAGGCGGCAGAAGTGAAGGGAGAGAGGAGGGTAAGTGAGGGAGGTTGGGTGGGAGGTGGGAGGGCAGCGGAGGAGGTGGGAGGGAAGGAGGGAGGTTGGGAGGGTGGGAGGAAGGGAGGAAGGGAGGGAAGGAGAGATGGTGGGAGGAAGGGAGGAAGGGAGGGAGGGAGGGAAGAAGGAAAGGAGGGAGGGAGGGAGAAGGGAAGGAAGATGGGAGAGAGGGACGGGGGCAGGAAGGAAGAAAGGAATGAAGGGCAGGAAGGAAGGAACAGAGGGATGACAGGAAGAGGAGTGAGGAAGGGTGGGAGGTAGTGAGTGTGAGTGAGTGGCTGGGTGAATTGATGAGTGGATGGGTGGGTGGGTGAGTTAGTGAGTAAGTGAGTGAGTATGTGAGTGAGTATGTGAGCGAGTAAGTAAGTGAGTATGTGAGTGAGTAAGTAAGTATGCAAGTGAGTGAGCGAGCGAGTGAGTGAGTGAGTGAGTGAGTGAGTGAGTGAGTGAGCGAGTGAGTGAGGGGCATGTGAGCGAATCCTGAGTGTGTGTGACGAGGTGAGTGTCTGTGGCGGAGTGAGTGAGAGATGAGTGAGTGAGCGGACTGTGAGGAAGTGACGTGAGCGAGGTGAGAGGAGTGAGGTGAAGTGATGTGATGGGCGATGAGCGAGTGAGCGAGTGTGCTAATGAGTGAGTTTCGGGAAGGAGGGATGCACTATGAATACAATTGAGTGCAAGATAAAATTGCCTTAAAACAGTAAGTAAATAATATACAAAAATAAAACATTGATATAATAATAATTAATCGTAAAATGATCAATATTGGAGGGAAAAGAATGGAAAGGATGGAAAGATATGGGAGGGTGGGAGAGGAGCAGGAGGAGGAGGAGGAGGGGGTGGGGAGGGGAGGGGGGAGGTGGATTGAGAGGAGGAGGGGGAAGGGGAGAGAAAGGAGGGAGGGAGGGAGGGAGAGGGAGAGGAGGGAGGGAGAGGGGGAGGGGGAGGAGGAGAAAGGGGAGCAGGGGGAGGAGGGGGAGGAGGGGGAGGGGTGGTGGTGGCGGCGGTGGCAGTGGTGGAGGGGGAGGAGGAGGGGAGGGGGGGTAAAAGGAGGGAGGGAAAGGGAGAGGAGGAAGGGTCGGGGAGGAGGGAGAGGGAGGGAAAGGGGGAAGCGGGGAATAGGGGGGGGAGAGGAGGATTGAGAGGGGCAGTAGGGGGAGGAGGAGGAGGAGGGAGGAGAGAGGTGTGAGGGAGGGGGGATCGAGGACAGGAGTGAAGGAAGGAGGAAGGTGAGGGCGGCAGGGGGAGGCGGGAGGAGGAGGGATGAGGAGGGGATGTAGGAGGAGGAGGAGGAGGAGGAACGAAAGAGGAGGAGAAAGGATAGAGAAGGAGGAGGAGGAAGAGGTGAGAGAGAAGGAGGAGGGGGAAGGAGGAGAGGGAAAACAAGAGAGAGAGAAGGGGACGAGGAGGAGGGGGGTTAATGGCCGGGAGGAAAGCAAGAGGGACGGGAATGGAGGAGGAAGGGGTTTTGGTTAGGTAGAGAAGAAGTAAGTAAGGTCCCAGGTTGAGGAGGAGAGGAAAAACGAGAAGGAGGAGGAGGAGGAGGAGAAAGAATGGAAGAAAGAAGGGAAGGAGAAAGGAGGGAAGGAGGGGGGGCGGGAATGCTTGGAGGATGAGGAGTAGGAGGAGGAGAATGAGGAGGAGGAAGAGAGAAATAAGATGAAGATGGAGATGAGAAGGAAGAGATATCGTGTGCGTATGGGGGGGGGGAGGGAAGAGGTATTAATGAGGGAAAATGGGAAGCCTCAATAGCTGCAATTGCAAGGAGTGCAGAGGCAAGTGGAGTGTGCAGTGTGGGAGTATGGTGCTGGCGTGGAAGGTGTGATGGCGATAATTGTGTGGAGAATGTGAGTGTGGCTGTTGGAGGAGTGGTGGCGGAGTGGCATGTGGTGGGGATTGTGCGGGTGAGTGGTGATGGGATGGGGAGCGATGTGGTGAGAGGGGAGTGTGGTGCTGGTGGTGAGGGGAGTATAGTGGTAGTGTAGTGCGGGGAGTGTGGTGGTAGAGGGCTGGACATTAGACTGAGGGCTGGCGAGAACAGTCCCTCTGGCGGGCGTCTCCTGCACCATAATGGCTTGCAAGAATCCCCAGATGGCACTGCAAGGGATTAGCAATCTTCTGCGGTGTGGGATTATTGGTTATTACTGCGTGTTGAGGGCGGCGGGCAGCGGGTTAGGGGAGAATCACCCGTGTGGGCCTGCAACATGTGGGTGGAGCTGGTGTGCGGGCCGCCCAGACGCGTCTGATGCAGCCACCACATTATGACCTCACGCTGCACCACCCACGCAAGCCGCACTCGCCACACCCGCCGCTCGCCGCCCCTGCGCGCCCCGGCCTTACGGGCGAGAGTCGCGTAGGGCCGGGCCGCCGCTTCCGCCCCTCGCGCGGTGTTTGAGCCCTGTGCAGACGTGGGGGTAAAAACCTGTCTCACGCCCCAGACGGTGTGCCCCATTGGCGGGCGGTCGATGACTTGAGCAGCCTTGCAATATTCAAATCCCCAACGAGGAGGATTGAGGCGCAGGCTCGAGGTGCCGCTGACACCCCAGCACCTGACCCTGACCTTGTGCTGGTGCTGTCCCTGGGCCTACTACGGCGGAACAACAGACGCCACCTGCACCTCCGCCCACACCCCCACCCCGCCCCCGCCCCGCCGCCCGTCCACACGGCTGCCACACACTAACACGCACACTCCTTACCACAGGCAGAGAGTGAGAGTGAACCCCAGTCACACAAGAACACACACCAGCTCACTCGCCAGGGAAAGTAAAAGGAGGGCTAGGAGAGACGTAGTGAAAGGAAGCGATGAGGATCCCGGGAAATTTTCAGCCTGAAGAAGTCGGCACAGGAAGGGAGAGAGTCGGGGCGAGGCGCTCGGGGAGGGAAGACTAGGGGGAGGTTGAGACGATCGGCCGACGTGGAGAAGAGTCGAGCGAGCAGGCAGAAAGAGCCGGAGGTTGAGAGAGGAAGAGTCCAAGGAGAGAGCGCGTGGGAGATCTTTCTTCCTGTGAGACGAGAGACGAGCTGAGAGATGAGTTTCAAGAGAGAGAGACGATGGGCAAACCGAGGAGGGAGGATGTGAAAGAAGAGAAAGAGAAGACGAGAGAGCGAGAGAGAGCAGAGAGTGTAGAGAGACAGAGAGAGGAAGAGAGAGCGAGAGAAGACAAAGAGAGACGTGAGAGAGAGAGGCATGTATGAGAGCCCGGAAGTTTCAATGCGAGCCCCGAAGAGCCGAGCTCCTGAGAGGAGACGAGAGATCGAGAGATCGTGAGGATGCTAGACAAGGAGGTGAGAGGAGAGAGACGAGCGAGAGAGGTGGGAATGGAGACCAGAGAGGACGAGAATCAGAGAGACAGACGGAGAGCTGAGAAAGAGAGAGAGAGTAGAGAGAGACGAGAATGCAGATGATGGAGAGACTTTACAGAGATACAGACCGAGAAGAGAGAGAAAAGAACGATGAGAGTGAGAGAGAGCAGAGAGGTACGAGAGAGAGAGAGAGAGTAGAGAGAAAGAGAGGCAAGAAAGAGGAAGCGAGCAGAGAGAGGAGAGAGAGAGGAGAGTGACGAAGAAAGAGGAGAGACGAGAGAGGAACGAGAGAGAAGAGAGAGAGATGAGAGAGAGGAGACCGGAGAGAGAGCAGAGACTCGACTCGAGAGAGAGAGAGAGAGAGAGGAGTGGAGGGAGTGAGGGAAGAGAAGAGGTAGAGATGAGGGAGAAAGAGACGATGGGGAGAGATAGGAAAGCAGGAGAGGGAGAGAGAGAGGAGAAGAGCCGGATGAAGAGGTGAGATTAGAGAAGAGAGATGAGAGTCGGGAGAGAGAAGGAGAGAAGAGAGAGAGAGGAGATGAGAGAAACGAGAAAAGTACGAGAGAGAAAGAGAGAGAGAGTAGAGAGAAGAGAGTAGAGAAAGGAGAGAAAGAGAGGACAGAGAGATGATGAGAGAATGAGAAGAGAAGGAATGGAGGAGACCAGAGAGGAGAAGAGAGAAGTAGAAGAGAAGGAGAGACCGAGAGAATACAAATGAGAGAGAGAGAGAGAGAGAAGAGAGAGAAAGAGAGACGGGATGAAGAACAGAAGGTGAAGATGAGTTGAGAGAGAGAGAGAGAAGAACGAGGAGAGAGAGAGAGAGAATAGAGACGAAGAAGGAGAGAGAGAGAGAAGAGCGTCGAGAGTTGAGAAGAGAAGAGAGACGAGACGAGAGAGAGAGAAGAAAGGGGGAACGAAGGGGAGACACACACACATACACACACACACCCACACACACACACACACACACACACCCACACACACACATAAATATCAAAAAATAAATATATATATATATAAATATATATAAATATATAATAGAATATGTATATATATCTTACTGTCTTTCTCTCCTCTCTCTCTCTCTCTGTATATATATAAAAATAAATTTATATAAAAATATATATATAGTATATATAATATATATATTACATACAAATATACACATACACATAGACATACACATATACATACACATGTCACACACACACACACACACACACATACATACATATAAATATATATATATATATATATATAATAATAATATATATTAGTATAGCAATATATAAAGAGATAGAGAGAGAGAGATAGCAGAGATAGATAGATAGATAGATAGAGAGAGAGAGAGAGAGAGAGGGAGAAAAAAAAAATCTTTGACTTGAAACAAAATACACTTTTAGGTTGTTGCTACTACATCCGCAACCCATACGAGAACCCGGATATAAAGAACATTTTAGCGGGTAGACTGAAAAGAAAACGAAACAAAATAGAAAAACATATTTCTCTCTTTCCTCTTTATTTCTGTTGCATCCAGATAAAGTGAGGAACAGACAGACATACAGAATTGTCTTGATGAAGGCAGATTAATGGTCAAAATAATAATCCATTACAC
>NW_028234404.1:46613389-46615889 GCF_977035675.1 Penaeus japonicus | reverse complement strand
TGAACTTGCTGGGGCCAAAGTATAGTGCACCAAACCAGATAAATTGTTTAAAAAACTTATATCGGGGACGCGTGTGCATATCTAAAAGATAATTGGAATGTTGGAATCGCATTTAAATAGCTGGTGAGAATGATGAGTGAAGACAAGAGGCAGATGGATGTAATTTGGGAAATTGGTGTGGAGGAAAGAGACAGTTAGAGAAAGGAATGAAAAGGAGAAAGCTGAAGAAAAAGAAGCAAATAGAAAGAAAAGAGAAAAAGTTAAAAAAAGGGGGGGGGAGAGTGTGCAGAAGAGGAGAAGGACAAGAATTTAATGAAGATAGTTTGACTTTATCAGGCGGAATGAAAAGAAGTTTCCAAAAAAAGAAAGAAAAAAAAATCAGTTCATCGAAATTCCCGGTGAAGCTTTTGACTAAATCGGATCCAGCGAAAAAAAAAAAAAAAAATACAATCAGAGAGCCGGGAAATCTTCAAAAGAAATGCCAATCAAAGGGCCGCCCGGGATTCTCCTCTACGTCATATAATATAAAAAGTAAGAGGAATGAAATTCGGGGAACGTATAGTCCATCTCCGTCTGTCACTGGCGAGTTTTCTGTATACATACATTTTCCAAAAGGGGGGAAGGGGCGTTACGGCAGAAGTAGGAGCCAATGTACGTAAGCTTGCGATGTTATTTCATGAAAGGTGGACCTTCCATATTGCCATTTTTTATTATCATTATTAATATCATGATTATTACTACTACTACTTTTGTTTATTGCTGTTGCTGCTATTATGATTAACAACACTGTCATTATTTTTAGGCGGTTTGTAAGTGCCAACATTAACGTTAGACTCCGTTTGCGTTTCTTTGCTTTTCTATTTAAACGGGTAATATCAATAATATACAGATATTACGCACGTGTGTGTGCGTGTGTGTGTGTGTGTATGTGTGTGTGTGAGAGAGAGAGAGAGAGAGAGAGAGAGAGAGAGAGAGAGAGAGAGAGAGAGAGAGAGAGAGAGAGAGAGAGAGAGAGAGAGAATGAGTGAGTGAGTGAGTGAGAGAGAGAGAATGAGTGAGTGAGAGAGGAGAGAGAGAGAAAAAAAAACAACAACAACAACACAAAGACAGACATACATAGAGACAGAGAAAGAGAGAAAGAAAGTCATGTCAAAAGCACATGAGTAAACCAGAGCGAGTCATGAATGGCACCCACCTATTGAATGACATTTTAAGCAACGTTATGCCAAACCAGCGGTGCGGTGAATGGGAACCAAATCAAGCTAAAGCTACAACCAATCACACACACCAGCAGGACAACATCCACACAGTTCCCAGAACTTGGACGTTTCCTAAACGACTTAGGGTTCTGTGTTATTTCGTTGGAACATGGAAGACAAAGGTCGTTCTGGCACTTTCGGTGCCATCTTATACGTATGACATCTCTCTCTGTCTCTGTTTCTGTCTCTGTCTCTGTCTGTTCCTCTTTCTCTCTCTTTACTTGTTATGAATCAAATGTTATGGGAATACTCCTACTTATTTACGTTATAAATCGCTGCCTGTTTATGTATGTGGTTTTATACATAATTCGCAAATCAATTAAATTTTCCCCGTTTACCGTTTGCCATCCGTCATCTTACACATCAGACGACGAAGAATATGCCGTAACGTTTGAATTTCAGGCTCTCTCTCTCTCTCTCTCTCTCTCTCTCTCTCTCTCTCTCTCTCTATATATATATATATATATATATATATATATATATATGTATGTGTATATGTATATGTATGTGTATGGGTATGTGTATGTTTGTATGTGTGTGCATATATACAAACGCTTATACATTTTTCCCTTCTCTTACTCTCAGTCTATCTGTTTCAAACAACCCCCCCCACCAAAAAATATAATATAATAGAATAGAATGGAATTAGATTAAATTGAATTAAAAAACTGTTTTTTCTTTCTTCCTTCGATCCTTCCTCTGCAGGTGGCGCTCCCCTCCTCTGTCTCCCCTTCTTCTCCTCAACGTCTTTCTCCGTCTCTTTCTTCTCGCCCTTTCTCATTTTCGTTCACATCCTCTCCTCCCTTCTCTTCTCTCCGTTCAGGCTTTTCTCTCTTCCCCCCTCCCTTTATTCTCCTGCGTCTCTCCCTTCTCTTCCTCCATTTCCCCCTCATCATCCTCCCCTTCCTCCGTCTCTCATGTTATTTCTACCCCTCCCCTTTCTTCTCGTCCCCCTCTCCCCTTCCTTCTCATCCTTCTCCTTCTCAAATTTTCCCCTTCATCCTCTTCTTTTCTTCCACCTCTCCTTCCTCCTCCTCCTATTCCGACTTTCTTCTTACCTCTCTTTTTTCTTCTCTTCAGTCTCCATCCCCCTCCCTTTCTTTATAATTTCTCCTCCTTTTCTCTATGTTTCCCCCTCTCTTTCTCTCTTTTCCCCAGTCCCTTTCTGTCTCTTTCAACTTCCCTTCCTCTTCTTTCTCTTCTTACTCCTTACCCCCCTCTTTCTCCTCTCACCTCTCTCC
>NW_028234404.1:46593389-46608389 GCF_977035675.1 Penaeus japonicus | reverse complement strand
ATAGATAAATAGAGATAGAGACAAAGACAGAGGTAAAGATAGAGATAGAAATATAAGTATATATATATATATATATACACACATATATATGTATATATATATATATATATATATATATATATATATATATATATATATATATATATATATATATATATATATATATATGAATATGCATACTGTATCTCTCTCTCTCTCTCTCTCTCTCTCTCTATATATATATATATATATATATATATATATATATATATATATATATATAATACATATATATAAACACACATACATACATACATACATATATATATATATATATATATATATATATATATATATATATATATATATATACATATATATAAACACACACACACACACACACACACACACATATATATATATATATATATATATATATATATATATATATATATATATATATATATACATACATATATATACACTTATATAGTCACACACACACACACATATGAGCATCATATGTACATGTTCGTTTGTGAAAGATGTCCCTCCTGCTTGTATGTATAAACTGAAAAAAAAACCGTATCTTATACATAGCTACGGTAGCACTCCATTTCCTTGAATCGATACATAGCTATAAACACACACTGCTTTTGTCACGCACCCACATGACATTTTTCCTGCTATCTCACACAGGAAGTTGACTGATACATCACATTCATTTTGACGTGGTGCTACGTGAGGCTCACATGTAGCATGTTTGAATAATGCAATGGGGTAACGCACCTGGGAAAACCAACCGGAAAACCTTGCACAAGAAACGTCTTCTGTTTGTTAATTTTTCACACATATCATAACCCATTTACTATCATGCTCGTTTATGCATCACACATATCATAACCCATTTACTATCATGCTCGTTTATGCATCACACATATCATAACCCATTTACTATCTTGCTTGTCAATTCATCACACATAACATAACATAACGCATTTACTTTCATGTTTGTTAATTCCTCAGTCATAACCTAACACATTTGCATTGATAGTAAAAGAAAAAATAAATGAATAGATGAAATGAGAATAAAAAAAAAATATTACAAGTAAAATCGTTACTAACTATGATGGCGACTTGGTGAGCTTCCTCCTTTACCTGTGGATGGAAAAATAGATGTAAAAGGTCCTTATATGCTGATTTTTTAAACACAAAAGCTGATTATAATGATTATAATAATAATTATAATGACTATATTTATGAAAATAATAGTAATAACAATATCGAGAACAAAATGATAACAAAAATAGCAATAAAAACAATAATAACACGCAATAATGATAGTAATAATCATTATAATGATAACAGCAACGAGAGCAACCACAATAAATATTAGGATAAGGAGGAAAAGGGGAAAGAGAAGAAAAAGATAAAACCAACGGTGATAATGGCTATGCTTACTAATGATAGTGATAACAATAGTTTTCATGATAGCAGTAGAGATATTATCAATGTTGATAAGAATGACAATGATGATGGTGGTGATGTTGAGGAGGAGTAGGAGGGAGAGGAAGATAATTATAATGATAATGACAATGGGTTGACACTGTTATTACTCCTACAGATAATGATGATGATAACCAAACGTAATAAGAAACATAATAGCAATGGAAGAAGAAAAAAAAACAGATAAGGGTGATGGTATTAATATCTATAATGAGAGCAAATGACATCATTTTCATTAACATCATCATTAGGGATAACCGTTTTCATTTTCCCTTATAGAGAGAGAGATAGCAGGTATATAGAAGCTATCCTGAAGAGACGAGGAAGAGAGATGGAATAGAAAGAGACAGACAAACCTTAAAAGAAAGATTCAAAGCTATGAAGCGGATTCATAATATCTAGAAATAGAGATCGCACACACACACACACACAAAACATATATTTTCACCAAAGGAAAAATGTCGGGTGCCAGTCAGATCGAGAGAGATAAACCGAAAGCAAGAATGTCCCTGTAAAAACATCCCTAAACCACCCAAGGTCGAGCAAGCGTCTGATTCGAGGAACAGTACCGTCCAGCGACCAACTGAGGTATTCCGAGAAGGCTAACTAAGGACAGTGCTTGCGTTATGAAACCTATTGCGTAATACCAAGACTATATCACGTAAAGTTTCTGACTTAAATAAAGCACACACACAAAAAGAGGGGAAATATACGATGAGGTCAGCGAGCTTGTGGGTAAAGTGGTTTCGTGTATTTCATAATCCAACAGTCGACAGGATGTCTAGCAGACGGTCTGCGTGATAGAGCCAAAAATATACGGATGTGTTTAACATATTTGCATATTCATTTCGAGGTGTTTTGCATTGATATTAGAGTCATGTTTGTCATTTTATCTTAACTTATTATTGTTATTTTTTAGAATCATTTTGAAGTGGCAGATCATAACGATACACAAACACAATCTTTTTTTGGTATAAGCCCACCCACCTACACACATATAAATGCATACAAAGTATATAATTATATATGTATATAAATAAGTAAATTATATATAAATATACATATATATATTTTTATACACACACATATATATATATATATATATATATATATAAATATCTTACTGTATATATATATATATATACATACATACACACATATATATATATATAGAGAGAGAGAGAGAGGAAGAGAGAAAGGGAGAGAAAAATATGTCTATACACGTAAATGTACATATATACATACATACATACACACACATGCACACACACAACAAGTATATATATACATACATATATATTGATATATATGTATATATATGTGTGTATGTATATAATATAAATAAATATATAATACATATATATATATATATACAAATATATGTATATATATGTATATATTATATATATATATATATATATATATATATATATATATATATATATATATATATATATATATATATATATGCATATACACGTATATATTCAAATCTATATCTATCCATCAATATACAAAAATATATGCAGATACATAAATACATAGATACACCCATACACACACACACACACATATATATATATATATATATATATATATATATATATATATATATATATATATATATATATAAAGAACGCGCCACACAGTCCATAAAGGCAAGCTCTAGCAGATCTCCCAGTCCGTGCAGGCTCGTCAGTGTCATGCTTCTGCCACACCTAACTCATGTCGCGAGACAGCTCAGTGTGGCTAAACATGCGCGCAGAAAAAAGTATGTCGATGGAATTAGAAAATGGTAAAACAAAAATTCATTTCTTTTTGCCGAGTTTCAGCCTACCCCACGCGTGTGTCTCCCCCCCCCCCCCCTGGTTATTGTTTGCTCCGTCAACTTTCTGCTTTGAAGAAGAGAGAGAAAAAAAGAAATATCCGATAATCCGGAAAAGCCATAGCCTCTCCAGGACCTTACACGAAAGCTATTTTATTGAAAGGAACAAATTAAAGTAGCAGCGTGCAGTTGACTGTCATGCACAGAGGAAGTGCGAGAGACAAAGCGAGGACTGGAGTGGTCCACCAAGTCAGGCAACCACTCAGCCCAAGTGAAGAACACGTCTACGCGGCTCTCATGCACAACAAAACAATTTTGGCAAACAAAACCCCGCTACAGTACACATGACTCACACACACATGCTGGAGCCCTGCATGATAGCTGAGTCATGATACCAAATGACAGAAAGAGGAGCAGAAATGCGCAAATGATGAAAGAGAGAAAGAGAGCAGGAGAGAGAGAGAGGAGGGGGGGGGGGGAGAGAGAAGGGAAGAGAGATACAGAAAGAGAGAGAGAGAGAGAGAGAGAAAATCAGTCTGAATGAACAAAATTTTGTATAATTAAGGAATCTATAAAAAAAAGATAGACAAAATAAATAATACACACTATACACATCTATTGTCCAATCTCTGTCAACATACAGCGAAAACGACTCAGCAAAACAAGCCGAGGAACTTATTCTGTTCAGTGTTCTCGTTCCTCTCATCCGTCAACGAAGCACGGAATGTTCGCTATACAGAGCACACGGGGCTGAGGTTGCGTCACAGTGTGCTACGTCAGATCGCATGCCAGTCATCACTCGTGTATGAGAGAGATTTAGACGTAGGTCAGCATGAGAGCGTATGACGAGGGGAGAAGGAAGAGGAGAGGCAGAGGGGGGGGGGGGGTAGACGGAGGGGAGCTTCACAGAAGGCAAATTGTTGGGCAAGTCGGCAGGTACGCAGGCTAGGTGCCCGGGAATGGGTCTGGCGGTCGGCAGCAGTAACGGACGCGCGCATGATGGTTCAATCGCAAGATCATGATTTGCATGTTAACCCCTTCTCCCCACCCCATCCTCTCTCTCTCTTTCTCTCTCTCTCCCTCTCTCTGCCACATACTAGTTCTTTCTCTATCTATTCAACTTCCTCTCTCTAGCCTTGCAAACCAGCCGACCCTCTTTATCCTTGTCTCTCTGGTCTACTGATCCGATCACGTCCTGTCTGGCGTAGGTGTATAGTGTGCCTAGATCTACCTTCATAAAAGCTTTGACTTTGTTCGAGGTGCAATAGATCTCCATGACATGCACCAAGCAAATGAATAAAAGTCACAAAACACACTCAACGGTCATGGTGACGTCATGCACAAGATCCCCGCTGATTGGCCCGCAAGAGCGAGTCGGCCGTGCAGCGCCAACATTTGAACTAGGAACTGTTGCAGGTCGACCGGATAGGCGGCGGCGGCGGCGGCTGTGCGGCGGGAGTGTCATTTGTCCTTTCGACTTTTTTTCCTTCTTCCTTTCTCTATGTACTTCTGCATCGGTCGCACTTACACTTACGAGATCCACATCGTTCCGTAATTCGTTCTCAGTGATTAAGAAACGAACTTTGACTTTAACCTCGCGTGACGGATGTACAAAACCGTTTAATTAATATGAATGATAACTATATGTTGAGCGTCATTACAGAGCGCAACTCTCCCGCACTCTTTGTGATGACATTCTGTCTCTGACACAATATTGGTGTCCATATTACATCTCGGCTCTTTTGTTTAACGGCTTTCAAGTATTCAGCTTGAACACGTGTTTCAAACTTGCATTCAACACGACACTTCAAATTCAACCGTGGCTGGCCGACCTCCCAGGACGGAAACTTTACAGACATACAGTCACCCAAAAGGCATTCTTACTCTAAGCCTAGCAGATGCCAAGATGCACAATTGCAGACCTGTGAGCGGGATTAGCAGGAAAGTTACAGTGATTCAGTTCCAAGATTTCGCTTTGACGTAACATTTCTAGGAGCAGAACAACCTACAAGCATACCGGTTGAATACATATGACGATTTCAAATGTACATGCACACACACACACACACACACACACATATATATATATATATATATATATATATATATATATATGTGTGTGTGTGTACATGTATATATACATATATATACACATAGATGTATATACATATATATGTATATATATAGATATATATGTATATATATACATATATATATATATACATATACACACTGAACACATACACGCAGGCATAGATAGATAGATATAGATATTTAGATATATTTACACACACTCATACATACAAACATATAAATATATAAATAAATAGATACACACACAAGCACATACACACAAGCACACGCATAAATCTCTCTTTCTCTATCTTTGTCTTTCTTACTCTATATATCTATCTATCTATATGCACACACACATATATTATATATATACATATATATATATATATATATATATATATATATATATATATATATATATATATATGCACACACACATATATATGAATATATGCATATATACATATACATATATATATATATATATCTATATCTATATATAAATATATACATATATATATATATATATATATATATATATATATATATATATATATGTGTGTGTGTGTGTGTGTATATACACACACATATATATGTGTGTGTATATGTGTGTATATATACATATATATATATATATATATATATATATATATATATATATATATATATGTGTGTGTGTGTGTGTGTGTATGTACACACACATATATATGTGTGTGTATATGTGTGTATATATACATATATACATACACACACTTAATATATAAGTATATATATATAAACATATGTATATGCATATATATACATATACATACATATACAAACACAAGCAAACAGAATCTGTCTTAAATGACAATAAAAATTCATCCGTATGTAAGACCATCAATAATATAATAGTATTTGTCCTGCGTTATTTCAGGAACCAAAGGATTCATAAGGACATAAAAAGATAAGGAATGAGGGTAATCTGGCCATAAACCAATATCATCACTTTATATTTTCATTATTCCCCGTCACGAAGATTAGGCCAAACATTTTCTGGACGTAAGTCATACCACGAGGAGCTCGGGTCGCGAGGTCAGGGGGTCATGAGACTGAGAAAGAATCTATAGCTGGTCAGCTCGCTGCTGAGATGTTATCTGAGTTTATGTTTTCTTTTATTGGTCCATATGGTGTTTTGACGCTAAAGACTGGTTACTCTCTGTCAATCTATTCCACACGATCACACACACACACACACACACACACACACACACACACACACACACACACGCACGCACGCACACACACACACACACGCTCAGACATACACACTTTCATGTTTTTTTTTTATTCATGCATTTTAGAATAATAGCTATTTACATGATCGGTGTATACATAGAACGGCCGAGCCTGCTCCTGACAGATATTCTTGTGGACCGCTCTTGCGAATATCCAATTTATTTGATATTCTTAGCCATTCTTGCCCGGAAAATTACTTGTATTTCAAAGGTTTCATATGCTAATTCACAATACATCTCTCTATAATTAGGTTGCGCCGCTTGTTTGGTTCAGTACACAAGGCAACGAATTGGGCTGATGATTCCTATCCACTTAGTACGAACCTTAATTACTCACATGGGATTTTCTTTGTTATAGTCATCACACACACACATACACACATCTATGCATGTATACTTACATCACTTCAATGATATAAATTCATGGTGATGAGCATACATTACATTCACCACACATATTCTGTGTAAGTGCGAGACGGCGTACATTCCGGGAGCTTCAAGTCAGTTACAACGCACGTGGGGTGAGGCTCCCGTGCCATCTCTCGAGACACGTAAACGTATCTTCATACACATCACGTGGCCTCGAATGATGGGCTAAATGTGTAGACTAATGCAAGGGAGTCTCTAACCGTCTTGTCACGGCAGATGTGCAGGAGAGATTGATATATGTATAGACACAGAGACAAAAGTGAGAAAAACAGAGAATGTGTGTGTATATATATATATATATATATATATATATATATATATATATATATATGTACATACACATATATGCACATATATATACACACACATACATACATACGCACACACACACATACATATATATTTGTAGACATTAAGAAAAGGAAATACAACTAATGACAAATACCAGTTAAATGTTTCGTGAATTACTGCGTGCAGGCAATTACAACAAGAAGGCAAGTAAAAGGAAGAAACAAAAATACGAAGCAGACAAAACATTCGACTAACATAACAAACTATTTTCTTTTATTTCGCTATATTTTGTTTCATCATACTGAAGAACGTATTCCACAAATCAAGTTTTATCTGAGCGAAAACACCGGAGATGCTAACCACTAACCTTACTATCACTACATAAATATAACGAAATGCCAGTAAATACGGAGAATAAAGGGGGCGGGGATGAGTAATGGCGGCGTCTGTAAATAGCAACGACGAACTAGCATCCTACAAGCTCCCCTCACATACCGCCATTCCCCACTACCAAGAATCCCATTAGCTTAAGTAGTTGCCTAACTTCGGAATACTCGTTGTCTTGCATAACATTCTACAGTTGCATATATTATCTCTTCCTTTTATCTGCATTCTCCTACTGCAGCTCCTAGTTCGTGTTCCTCTCCAGTCTTCCTGGTACCCAGAACCTCTTGTCCTGATTCCACTGATCTCTGATACCTTCTTCCTACGAGATGTGCCTGTAAATCTTTTTACTACTTACTGACCGGCAATACACATGGCGATTAGTTTATCGTGCTTTGGCTTGTCCTAAAGCACTCTGATTCATTTTATCCTGGTTGGCTAAGCATGTGCATCTACCGGTATTTGTCTTATTGAAGTTGGCCACTCCTATCGTGAATTTTCTGACTATTAGAGCAATTCCATTGTGACGTTCATCATCGGTAGCATAGATCCTGCCCTAAAAAAAATCGTTGATTTACATCCTGGTAAGTCATATGCCTTTAAGACAATAGGATCTACTGATCCTTCTACGTAATTTAGAGTCCTGTTAACGCATCATGACCATTCCCTTATTACAGACAGGACGCAAGATGCCTGATTTTAATCTCCCAAAACTTCATTCACAACTTCAGCCCCTTGTTCGGTCTACGTGGTATTCATAATGACACTTATACGATTTTTTACAATTCCCATATCAATTTAATTTGAGCCAGAAGACTTGAGTGGTTTTCAGCATCTTGGAATGCAAGACCCACTCATAATTATTGACATTCTATATGACTTCCCACTGCCCACCTGCTGAACTCCTCCATGACCTTCCGTAATGCTATTAGCCTGTTCTGGCATTTGTTGCCATGCCTTATTCGTTTTCCTGCTTTGATACACTAGATCATAGGTGGCATATCTGCGGTTTCCATTTCGAACGACGATGTGCATTTTTTATTCTTTCATACACTTTTTAAAAATAAATACTTGCTGCGCTCACTTCTCGTTCCCCTGACACAATGCCGACCAAACTTAGCTAAAGATATAAATGCTAGAGAGAGAGAGAGAATTGAAGAGATAGACAATAGATAGAGAAGTACATGATCAAATCTTTAGGGCGCCGACACATGAAAGCAAGCAACAGGTCCTGTGGTCTCTTACACACTGGCATCACTCTCTCAAGAGGAAAAAAAGGAGAGAAAAAAATAGAAAAAAAAAAGGAAAGAAAAAATCTAACGATCCGCCAACCGGATGCTGTCATGCTGTAACCGTCTGCCTCAACTTTTTTCCTCTTTGTTTACTTGCTTTTACATTTCTCTTTCGTTCTCGATTTCTCTTTTTTTCCCCTAGACTTCTGAGTTTCCACACGCCAAAAAGTCTGAGAAACAGAGCAGATGCCTGTGGACATGATTCTCATAACAATGACAACAATTACATTTGCCGCCGCCGCCGCCGCTGCGGATGGCCTCTCTAGAGGTTGGTGGTGTCTAGGAGAATATGAAGTAATAAAATTCAAACATGTTGCCAGGTTGGCGGGACACGGCCCCGCCCCCACAACGGTCGCAGGCAAGCGGCAGGCCCGTCAAAAACACCTTTGCTCGCTCCTTTTTCCATTTTAGATTCCGTGCAGCTTAAGGTCCGGTAATGTGTGTTGATGCTAAGGTGGTACAAGCTATCTAATGATTATCTAGTCGGTTGAGAACAGCTGCGTTTGGAATTTTAAACAGCTCGCATTCAAGAGGCGGTTAAATAATTAAAGCGAGTCTATAATGCTCTTCTTAACTTCCAAGCAGTCTTGAAAGAAGCAAATGCCAGACCGTGCGCTAATAGATATGACAACCGCGAACGTCTTCGTACTTCATGCCATTAAGCTTTTATTAGCAACAGGGACAATTAATCAACGGGAAAGGTAATGAAACAAGAGTGAAATACTGCGTGGCAAATGCCCCAAGGTTTAGCTTTGATACTGATTATAAATTTCATCTCCTTACTTCGCCTTGATGCCTGAGAGAATACCGAGTCGAAGGGATGATTGAATACAAATCCTACAGCATTCTACAGATGGGCATGCAAGGTCGGGCCGTAAGACACACGAGGCAACTGTAAGCGTAGTAAGTCAATTTTAGAATACTCAGACTAGGTGTCTGAAGCTCTTCAGAAATTATGTGGCTTTCTGTAACCGAGATCATTAAAATCAATCAATCCCTAGTTGACTTAATATTAGTCTGTATGAGTATATATGGGTTGATATGTATATGTATATACATGTGTCTATACACACACATATATATACATACATACACACATATATATAAATATATGATAATAATAATAATAATAACAGCGACTCACCCAGGGGTAGCATATGATACATGAATATAATACGTATGTGTGCGTTATATATATACATACATACATATATATACATACATATATGTATATATATACATATATATAGATAGATGTATATGTATATGTATATATACACATATATCTATATATATATATGTGTGTGTGTAGATATAGATATACATGCATATACGAGAGAGAGAGTACCAATCACTAGAAAGAAGATAAGTTAAAATCAAATATCTTTATTCCAAGGGGACACAGAATAAGAGAAAAATCGTGATATTATTAATCCTTATATGGCCATTGGCATTATCCTTACTGAATATGTTACCTCAACAAACCTCAGGTTCATGAGATCCTCCCCGAAAGTAATGAATGCAGATCCTAGATGTATACGGGGTACTGAGTGCCTCTTGTATGCCCGAAAATCTAATTTGAATGGTTCATTTCTATATATCACTTCATTCGAGTAAACACTGATACGCTTTGGACATCGTCTGCAAATAGCAAGATAAGAAATTGTGTTTTTTCAGATTATTTATTCTAATGAAAAAGGGAGAGGGGGGTCTTCGGAATGTTCAATTACATTTTCTACCATCAACTGTAGATAATATACTTTGTTGTAATATGAAATAGTTCTTGCGTTAAAACCGCAATTTCCTACCTTGTTTAACGAAGAAAAATCAGAGTTCTTTCCTCTATAAAAAGCTGATGTGAGTGACAAATCATCTAAATTTATCAGAAGATAATTATGCACGCACCTCAAACACACACTAGTTTTCCTTCGATTTTTTTTTATTCGATAACGATGTTCTATTCTGAACACACAACCCGTGCCTACGGAAGGTTAGTCAGAATAAAACAGCTCTAATTTTCAGCAGTTTTCTTTATTTTTATCTTGTAATGCGTAAATCGCGCCTCATAATGTATACATTTTTTTCCATACGACCACAAGATTATTCCATGACCAGGCCGATACAACAGTTCTGATCTCCAGGCTACATAATTTATCACCATTCAGCACACACGTCAAGAATGACCGTTGCGACCGTTGTCTTCTCTCGACCAATTACTGTTCTGTTTGTATGATTTTGAAAATGTAACGCTTTTACCAGTAATATATAAATACGCACACTAATATATATATATATATATATATATATATATATATATATATATATATATATCATAAACACATTTGTATGTATATACTTGTATACATGCAAAGAATGACACAAATGAACACATACACACATAGATCACTGTGCGTGCACAACCAATTTAGTAGGTCTTCAAACAATCCTTAATTGCAAATTGAATGTTTATGGTAATACAATACAACAGAAGACATACACACAATACATATATTAACATATGAAACAGAAAAAATCCAAAAATGAACCTCTATGTACAAGTTTTGTCGCATTCCCAGTGATTACATTTCTTGTGTGAATGACCTACTATGGACCTCTACTCTGGGCAACTCTGGATGATCTCTGTTGTGGGTAAACTCTTCTAAGGGTAATTTTTTTCTCTGATAACCTGTTCAGAATTTGCACCTGGTTATGTGGCTGCAATCGCTTTAATGAGTGGTGGCTGTCTACATGCTATTCGATGTATATTGAAGTGAAATTCCGAATGAAATGCATAACGCTAGAGGAAAAAAAGTAATACAAATATAGCACACGACAAAGGTGAATAAACCGAGTAATATCTGGTCCACCAATAAGGCCTAAAGGAAATCGTAGTCATTCAGTCTTATGTCTTGTGGGATTGCTACAATTTTCCTTAAGATTCGTTGTTTCACTACATCATTCCGGTATCGTATTGGCCTTTACAGCTACGGTACATCATCCTGTACTCTCGGCCCTTTGTAGTCTCGAGTTCTCTGTGCTGTATACAATTAAACATATAAGAAAAGGGGTAGTTCCCTAAAACAGAGTGAGGACACTGACCTGATGCACAGCAGGTAATGCGTGTGCGTGTCAGGTCTCAAACTTCATCTGTAATCTTATCAACTGCCAAGGCATCGATATCTGGATTTTGATCAGAAGGCTTTGTTGATTTTAATTCTTTTTTGTTTTCTATTCTCGCCAATTGCCCACATTGATGAAGCGAAAGAGGGATCGAAGTAGAGAGCGAGAGAGAAGGAGAGGGAGGGAAAGAGAGGGAGAGGGAGAAGGAAAGGGAGAGAGAAACAGAGAGAGAGAGAGAGAGAGAGAATCAACAGTGATGTCCTTGTCTCACCTACAAGCACTCTATTGACTTGAAAAGCACCACCACCACCTCTTTGTATTTAAGATCCCTTCCGGCACCGTAGTGCGGCTCATTATGCAAGTCTTCCGGGCGACTCGAACCTTTGTTTGCTTCACCTGCCGAACTTCCGCCGCTCTTTTGTTTATGCGGCCACATCACACCTCATTTGTTTGTCTTGTTTGGTAATGACATTTTTTAATTATGTTTCTTTTACGTTCCTTTTCAAAGAAAATATATTATTTTTAATTATTCGTAGGAAAATAAATTCGCACGCCTTTCTTTTTCTTTCTTTGTTTCCATTTTGGTTTATTCTTGAGCTTCATAATCATTCCATCCTAAGCAAGACTGACGCGTCCACGGCCGAAGCGAACAAAAGAAAACACTATGCATAAAGGACAACAGACCTTGATTTTCACTCTCAAATAAAAAAACATATATTTTAGTGTTATTTAAGTTCGAAGAAGTGAAATGATTTAGCAATTCAAGGACCAACTGTGAAGATGCGTTAGGTGATACTCCAGCTTGATTTTTGTGGACTGTTGCTAATGTTAGACGCCTTCTGTCTCGGTTAGCCAGTTCCTAGACAATACACTTCACATATTCGCAGTGCCTAGGAGTAACATGTAATATGTGTGAGTGTGTTCTGGCAGATGCATTAATAACAAGTTGTAATAAAGGTACTTAAAATTTGACTCATTATCTACGGTTTACAAAATCCGTATTTCATTTTCCCGATATGTCAGCCTCTACTACGGAAATTCGAAAATAAAGTACAGGAATATCGATTTTTAATATTAATAGAGCTGATACTTAAAAGGTAATCATAGACATGCTGTGATGCGAATAATCCAAAGTAATTATGAAAGCATGTGCGAAAGTTTGTACAATGGAGTTCCTGAAGTTAAAACCTCCCGATTTGTTTTATATATATATATATATATATATATATATATATATATATATATATATATATATATATTGTATGTGTGTGCATCTGTCTATTTATTGTTTAATGTAACTCATATCAAAGTTGTTGACCATTATGCGAGTGCTTAATACAAGCTAGTGGTTGCATTTTCCTTCAATCGTTGGGAAAGGCATGTACCGCAAGTGAGGTTAGTCCAAGAATATAACAAAACAGATTGCGGTGCCACTTGAACCTCTTCATCCGGCTGTACTTCTAAACGGAATTTCATTATTTCTTATCATTATAAACTGATGTCTTCTTAGACTGAGGTTCGCAGATTCTATTGTCTCTTTTGTGTTATTTAGTGTTTAATCCTCTCTGTGCCTGGTAAGATTATTTCAAACTCATATATTACTATTTTTCAATTATTCTTGTTTATTTGAGTTTCTTTCACGCATCATTCTGATCATCTATTCGTGATTGGAAAAGGAGAATTCACTTAGGAAGTCCGTTTGAACAATGGAGGTCCTAAAACTAAATATCCCTCAAAATTCTTCGTTATATACATACACATACATACATAAATGTGTGTTTGTATCACACGCGTTGATACACCGTGAAATATTATGGACCCGAACTGTAAAAACATTTCGCAAGCCACAACAACATGGCCGCGACCTTCCGGTTAGGTCTCGCTGCCGAAAGCCCTACCAGTACTAAGTGCCATACATGACGGAAGGCCTAATCCTTTTTTTTCCAAGGGGATAGTAGGAAGAAGGGAGGAAAAAGAAAGGAAAGAAATCGGAAAATTTTTCATTTCATATTTCTATTTTCATAACTGTACGTTGTACTGTCATCCTCATTCTCCCTGTGGTCTCTAAAATCCAGTGAAAAATACTTTAAAAATTAATCTCAAAATCACCACAGGAAGACGATCAACAAACCATATTTTTGCAAATATAAGAAAATAAACATCCGACAATTATTGGTTGTATCACTGCCATTCTTTTCGTAGATCACACAAATGAAATGCAACTGCCAGACCTAAAACCAAGAGACAAAAAAAAATCACAGATATAAACAGAGAGAAAGTACTTTCGAAGATAGGTATTAGAATTTAGATAACTAAAAAAAAGATAAATTGAAAAAAAAAAAAAAAAAGAAAAACTAGAAGAAAAACAAAAAAAAAAAAACAGAAAAACACACAAACAAAAAATTTTTAAAAAAACGTTATTCTGATCTTTTAAAAAGATCGTTAAAAAAATAAAGTTTAAGAGACGAAGAGACCAGAAGAAAAGTGTATCTTCTTTTACATTCTTCCAAATCAGTTTTTTCCCTCTTTCCTTACGTGTATATTCTTCCCCCTCTCCTCACCCCCTCCTCCATTACCGCCTTTAACCCTTTGTTCCTTCTTTATATATCGTTTCAGTGATTCTCCTTATCATTCCGCCGTCTCTTTTTAAGCTTCTCCTCGTTCCTGTTTCTCTTCGTCGCTTCGAATCGCTCCAGTTCTTGCATTTTCTCAGGTTTTTATCGTCCCGCTTCCGTTATTCTCCATTTCGTCCATTTCTCAGATCACACCTCCTTCCCCCCCTCGTCGCCCCTTCCGCTCCCCCGCCCCCCCGCCCCCGCCC
>NW_028234404.1:46585889-46588389 GCF_977035675.1 Penaeus japonicus | reverse complement strand
GTCTACTCGCTACGGGTATGAGGCTATTCCAAAGTAGTCTTGCATTTCTAGCCATTCAATGTAGTGATTAGTACATAGCCGCTGGAGTGCTTAAGCTAATCCTTGTCTGTTCTATCTGCTTAATACAGTTTAGGGAAACGAGTAATTTTTCCTTTGTTTTGCGTTTCTCTTTGTATATTTTTCTTTTCGCTTTTCTCCCTCCATTTACTTCTGTTTATGTGTGTGTGTCTCTCTATCTGGCTCCGCGTCTGTTTGTCTTTCTCTGTCTCTGTGTCTGTCTCAATCACTCCCTTATCATAAAAAAACTGGGTACAAAGACAGATAGATAAATATATAGATAGTGGAAGAAAAAAGAGAGAAAGAGAAACGATAAAGGGAATAAAAATGAATAAATAAATGAATGCATAAAAATATATAAGAGAAACTAGAAGATACGAAGAGTCAGATAGGAAAAGAGGGGGGGGGGGAGAAAGGGAGAGAGGAAGATAGGTAGATAGAGAAAGAGATGAGAGAGAGAGCGAGAGAGATGAGAGATAGAAAGAGGAGAGATAGAGATATAGAGAGAGTGAGAGAGAGAGGGGAGGGAGAGATAGATAGGTAGATAGATAGAGAGAGATGAGAGAGAGAGAGAGGAGAAAGATAGGGAAAAAGGAGATATATATAGAGAGATGAGAGAGGGATAGAGAAAGAGGAGAGATACAGATATAGAGAGAGTGAGAGAGAGAGAGGTGGGAGAGATAGATAGGTAGATAGATAGAGAGAGAGAGGAGAAAGATAAGGAAAGAGGAGAGATAGAGAGAGATGGGAGAGATAGATAGACAGATAGACATATAGATAGAGAGAGAGTGGAGAAAGATTGAGAAAGAGGAGAGATATATAGAAAGAAAGATAGATAGAGAGAGATGAGAGAGAGTGGAGAAAGATAGAGAGAGGAGAGATAGATAGATAGATAGAGGAGAAAGATAGATAGAGAGAGAGGAGAAAGATAGATAGATAGAGAGAGAGAAAAAGAATAGAAAGAGAGATTAAGGTATACGAGGATGGATGGAGGTAGTATAAAAGGTGATGGTGGGGGAAAGGGAGTGTAGAATTAGAAGTAGAAATAAAAGTTGCTGGATAAATTATGATAAGTAGTACTACGAAAGAGGTGTTTATCCATCTATCTATTTGTATATCAATATCAATATCTAGCTCTCTCTATCTATCTTTGAATGAATAGATAAGGAGAGAGAAACACAGCGTGATATAGAGATAGATAGACAGATAGAAAGAGAGAGAGAGAGAAAGAGAGAGAGACAGAGAGGGCGATAAGAGCGAAAGAAAGTGTAAGAGAAAGAAAAAGCGAAAGAAAGAGTAAGAGAAAGAGAGAGCGAAAACGCGAGAGCGAAAGAGAGAGAAAGGGAAGCTCGAGAGAGAGAGAGAGAGAGAGAGAGAGGAAAGGGGCGTGCGAGAGAGTGACGCCGGCCGCCGGCTGGGAATGCTCTGGACGCCATTTCATTATTCATTATAGACCTCCGCTCTAGAAAAGAGTATTACAGAGTCCGCCATTTTGTGCCGGAGTTACGAGGCAGACCGTGGCGGGGGTATGGCCTGGGAACCGCGGGAAGGATGGTGACCGCACGGACAGGCTCGGGAAAAGGATGACCGGCGTGCTGGGTAGTGCCCAGGGAAAGGATAGTGACGCTTGGGATGGTGAGTGATAGGACGGTGATGTGGCTGGTTGGGATGATGGTGAGGAGGGAGGGGGGAGGGGGGTGTTAACAGATAGGCTGATAGCATTGTGAGATAATTAACTCAGGGGGGAGGGGTGGGAAGGGGGGGTGTTATATAGGGACAATACGAGATGGTTACCTGTGAGTAGGTAGATATATACTGGCAGTATGAGATCGTGAACTCAAAGGAATGATAACAAATGGAGAGATTACATTATGTGGGAATGATTGACCCTTGAGGGAAATGATAACATATATGGTGATGGCACTATAAGGAGACGTTTAACTGTGGGGAGAGGAGCGAGGTCAGAACTGCTATGTATAACAACAAGTGACCAATAACGTTGTTAACTGCAATGGAGAAAGATTTAAAAAAAAATATATATATACATATATATAAATATATACATGAATATAAATATACATACACACACATATATATACATATATATAGATATAGATACATATATATATAAATATATATATACATATATAGATAGATAGATAGACACACACATATATATGTGTGTGTGTGTGTTTGTATGCTTATGCGTATGTGAATGTGTGTACATAATCGTACACACTCAAGCTAAAAAACACACACACTCATACATACACATACACAGCATACACACACACACGCACACATACACATCACACACACACACACACAAGTGAATAGGAGTGAGAATATGTAACTACACTTTTAATCATCTACAAATATCCTCTCTCTTAGACGATGTATATGATGCACACTGTACTCTCTCTTACTATATAAATCAGACTGT
>NW_028234404.1:46533389-46543389 GCF_977035675.1 Penaeus japonicus | reverse complement strand
ATCATTATCAATTGAACTACACTTATTGTTACCACTATTATCATAATCATTATTACTATTATCATCATTATCATTTTCATTATTATTAATATCATTATTGTTATTAATATCATTATTATTGATATTATGAACTTTATCATCGTTATTATTATCATTATTATTATTATTATTATTATTATTATCATTATAATTACTATTATCATTATGATTGTCACTATCATCATGAACATTATCAGCTTTATCTTCATTACCATTATTACTACAACTACTACTGCCATGATTTCCATTATTTTACATCGGTGGCAAGAAAAACAAGGATAGTTACAAAACAAATCAAAAGAAAAAAAAAAAACATCAAAGAAGGAGAGTGATAAAAGGCAAAACAGAGGGACGAAAAGTGAGTCATCCGCTCTTGAATGATGAATATTTTCCTCTCGAACAAGAACAATAAAAAAAATGATATAAAAGATAAAATGGTAAAAAAACGACAATCGACAGTGCGATATGCTTGAACCTGGTGATACATAGCTTGTTCATTCTCTTATAATACGTTCGACTTCAATGTCATGCAATGTGTTTTGTCTTTCCTCTGTGTCTGTTTTCTCTTTCTCTCTCTCTCTCTCTCTCTCTCTCTCTCTCTCTCTCTCTCTCTCTCTCTCTCTCTCAACTGGGACTTCCCTTTCTAGCAACGTGAACGCACGACAACGCTAACCCTCACGCACAGATATTCTTTTGTTTTATGCTTCATCCCTGAGAAGAAAATTCCGTCATGAACTACGGGTGAATGATCGGTCTCTTTCCGTGCATCGGCGCAACGGCATAGGAAGGAGAGGCAGCGAAGGGGTATCAAAGGTGATGCTCCGTTGGGAGAGAGACAAGCCCCGAGTAAGCATCCTGGAGGTGAGGGATCGGCCACGCACGCACGCACGCACGCACGCACGGACACACACACACACAGATGAACTGAGTGCATCCCCCTTCCCTTATCCCCTCCCCTTCCCCTTCTCCTTGCCACCACCCCACGCGCCGAGCCAACAAGTTCAGCGCAAAGTTTTGATATATTTGGCAAATAAAAGTAGAAGTCAAAAGTCATCGGTTTCTTCCAATCATGGCAGTAATTACGTCACAGGCATGTTGAGTGAGCAAGCGGTACCGAGCGGACGAGTCATGCTGCACGAGGGGTCACTGGCCGGTCTGCCTGAGTGTCTGCCTGGATGTCTGATCATCTGGCTGTGTATGTGTGACTGTCTGCCTGCATGTCTGATGCTTGCAAGCATGTCGGACTGTCTGCCAACACGTCTGACTCGATGCTTATTTGTGCAGTGAATGTCTGCTTGCCTGTGCGTCAGTCGGAGTGTCGTTCTACCTACTTTGTTGCCTGCTCGGCTAGCATTTAGCTTGATATTTCCCGACTTCTCTGAGCAAATCCCTTTACCCTCCTTTAGAGTTTTATTCGAAACAGGCTATTTACAGTAGTTCCGTGTGCGGGCGTCTCTACGCGTGCACACACACACACACACACACACACACACACACACACACACACACACACACACACACACACACACACACACACATGTATATATATATATTTACATGCCTGGCCCAAAATGCTGGTGTTGATGACCGTGCTGCACCGAATGACTGACAAACACACGCCACATGAGGCTGTCTGTGATGCTTCCAAGCCTCAATAGCAGACTCAGCAAGAATGACACGCTGGCTGGATGCTGCTTGACGAACAGATGAACTCGTTATATTTGCGGTAGGGTGCGGGGTGGAGAGGGAGAGGAGAGGAGGGGAGAGGAGGGGAGGGGAGGGGAGAGGAGGGGAGGGGAGAGGAGAGGAGGGGAGAGGAGGGGAAGGAGCTCAGTAACAGGACACAGTGACGTGATATGGATATGTCACATGCAACAGTCACGGCATCTATTCGGCGTAGCATATGTGAACATGCTACGGCGTCACGTGACGTCACAATCACGAAGCCGACTGTTGGTTTTAAGAGACTGGAAACACAAAGTGCGTATCGATCGAATCCGGTCAATATTAACTACGAGGACTCAGACGATTTCTTCTTTGTCCGTTTTGGCATGACATGCACATATAGACACGGCGATGCTGCTCCACTTGGGGAGGTACTGGAACAAACACACGACCAGGCAAATATATCAAACTGATGGAAAACAGGAACCAAGCACGAAATAAAACAGAACGCGATTAAAATCGGATGGAAGGCACTAATTAAAAATATACCATTACAGACCCTGAATTATGAAATGATTCGCCGCTTGCCTCCCCGCGGGTCGGCAGGAGGGGTAGAGGGGTGGGAATGTAGGGGGGGTAACGGTGGGGGCCGAGCGGAGGGCGGGGGCTGGGGGGCTACGGGGGGTCAGCTCTCCCTCGCCCTAACCCCCCATCCACCCCACCCCACCCCACCCCCACGCCAAGCAGCCCTGGCCGACAGACGCTACCTAATCTATGGTTTTGGTATCTGGTTGGTGGCTGCGGCGGGCTGGCGGAGGAATATATTTTTCTTGGGTCTTTCCGCGTAACCCCGCGAGGAGGCGCCTTGCCGAGGGAGGAGCGAGGGACCACGTCGGGGAAGGAAGGCCAGGCCGGCGGGGCTCCGAGCCTGCCTGGGCCAAGCCGCGCTGCAGCTCGCGCTCTACCGGACTCTGCCATTATTATCAGCAGAGCGTGACTTATAGCTACACATCACCGCCACATCACGTCATCTCGACCCCGGCGCTGCTCTGCTAGTCACCACGTAACCACGTCCACCACATCGCAACCGCGGCGTTCACTGCAAACGCGCGTTACCATCACCACCTTAACGGTCACAGGGCGCGTCACGGCCATCGGATCCGCAGCAGTAACTGGACGAGCTCGTCACCGACACTCTCCAACGCAATCGGTAGCATTACATTGCATAAGCCCCGCCGGCGTCAGAGTCTACGTCTACGTCTTCCCCACGCGCCATTAGAAGGCAAAAGAGGACAAGAAAAGGACACAGTCGCCGAGGACGTGCAGGGAGCCTAACCTGTTCACGCACACTCGTGTCAATCGCCCGTAACCCGTCATCATTCCAGACAAGCCGGTCAAAGTTCAATGTATGGCTGTAGCAGTGACATCATCACCCCCTCCCTCTCCTACTCCCCCTACCTCCCCTCAACCTCCATCAGTGGCGGGGATTGTGAGTGGGGTGGGGTGAGGGTGGGAGGATGGGATAACGGGTAGCATCCCTCCTCCTCCTCCTCCTCCTCTCTAGCCCTATGCATCCCCATCCCCCTCTAGAAACGGCGGGGGAAAGAGTGGGGGTTAATGGGTGGGCACTCATCACCCCCTCCCCCTCCAACCCAACAGCACACACACCACGCTGCGCAATATTAATGATCGAGCTCATCACAGACACATCCTCACGCTAGTTACCTGCCGGGGTGGTGGAGGGGTGGGGGGGGATAGTCGTGTTCGGAGGGATGGGGAAAGTGGTAGGGGTGGGGTCAGGGGGTGTTAGACGACCCTATCCCAGCCAGGTAGAACCAAACAGGTCGTCTGTCCGATATGCGAAGCCCCCAGGGTCGTGCCGAATTGAGAAAAGTCTCATAGAACGTGAAAAAAAAAGAAAAAGAAAAAAAAAAAGATACGACTCGCCGATATGTGGAGTGGTGTCATGTGACGTCACGTGTAAAGGGGACGCGTTAGGGGCGGCGAGCGGGAGCGGGAGCGGCCGGGGTACTGGGGCACTGACACAAAGACCCACCGTCCACACAGCCAGATAAGAGGAGCGGCCATTCAAGAGGTGAACAGGTCTTCATTAGAGAACGTCATTCATTCGATCGTTCAGCACGGCAGGAAATAAAAGTGAAATTACCACGTGAAATGGAGGGTTCAGGTGAGAAGTGCCTGGCGCAGGAGAATGCCAGTGGAGCCTGAGGGTCGAGCAGGAGGGATGCTCAGTCTGGGGGCGTGGCAGGTAAGCATGAGGCATCTGAGAGGGCATTTCAAGCGGGACAAGTACACGGGAGAAGGAGTACTTTTGAAGGTTAACGAGAATAATATTTTTTAAGTACACGAGAGATGTATTGATACAGCATAGAGAAGGAATACTTTTAAAAGTAAACGAGAGGCAGTCCTTTTATAAGCACACGAAAAAGGAAATACTTTATTAAGTTTAAAAATGTAAGTAAGAATACAAACATTATTTTACGTCGTGCAAAAGTAGCAAAAATGAATACAGAATAAGCTATTTTATTTTCAGAAACATAAAACGAACAAGAATCCCGTTAACTTGAAAAAATAACCGGAAAATCATCTTGCAAAATTCTTTACAAGAAGAAATCATTCCAGAAAAAGTATATATATGTATATGTATATATATATATATATATATATATTTATTTATATATATACCCACATAAAATCCCTGATCACCTCAGCAAAACGTACAAACAAATAAAAAAAAGTAAATAAAAAATCAAACGACTCATCTACCATTTCCCTCCGCCTCCCTCCCAACCTACCCCCCCCCAAAAAAAAAAAAAAAAAAAAAAAAAAAAAAAAAAAAAAAAAAAAAAAACGGACACACAATATATAGACAAGGAGTTCGGTTTCCCGCGCCTACCTATTCCATTTGCAAGTTCATCACGCTATCATCCGTCAGCATCGTCAGCATTCCCTCAGGTGTGCCAGGTAAGTGGTCTGGAGGGAATAAGCAAGATATTCCCATTAGCTCCCGTCAGCCTGACCTCACAAACCCACTCGTCTCTTAAGGGGTTTATGATCTGCATAGTCAAACCCCAAGCCGCTTCTTTTCACGATAAGTGTGTGGGGGTGGGGGGGGTAGGTAAATATGGACAATTTCTCTGGTCTTTTCATTAGTGTGGTCATAATAGATCTCATAGTGTATGCACTATTAACAGCGTTTGGATTGATTCTGATTGATTCTATTCTTGAGCAAAATTGTAAGTACCAAAAAACAAAACAAAACAAAAAATAACTTGATTTTTGGACAAAACTATGAATGCAAATAATGATAATAATATTACCAATATCAAATGCTAAAAAGGATTTAGAATTTCAGTGTTCTTAACAGAAGTTAAGAAACAAAATCAACAGTTCCAAGGTAATACATAATCCTTGAAGAAATAACAATAACGAAAAAAATGCATATAAATATTAATACCAAACATGTTCATCTTAATATCAATAAGCACAATGTAGCATTAATCATAATAATACAACTGTAATTAAAAGTACTTGAACAACAATAGAGATATTAATAATACCAATAACAACAAGAAGAAGGACAGCATTGATAACACAAATAAAAATTTTGTTATCAATAACATCAATTATGACTACACGAACAGTATAATAATGATGATGTTGATAAAAAGAATGATGATGATGATGATAATGATATTGATAGTAAGGATGATAACAATAATGATAATGATGATAAAAAGAACAATAATGCTAATCATAATAATACTAATGTTAATAATAATAATCAAAAGATAATAATAATAATGAGGAGGAGGAGGAGGATAATGATAATAATAATGAAAACAACAATATAATGATCATAATAAAAATGATAATGATAACAATAACGATAATGATACTACTACTGCTGCTACTGCTACTAATGATTATGATAATGATAATAATGATTTTCATAATAGTCAATAATAATGATGATGATAATAATAATAATAATAATAACAATAATAATAACAATCAAATTAATACCCAAAACAATGATAATGATAATAATTAGCATAACAAAGATAGCAATAATGACAAAGATACTAAATACTAATAATAATGCTAATGCCAATACTAATGATCATAATAATAATAATAACTATAACAATAATAATATCAACAACAATTATAATCGTGATAATAACAGTGATAATAATAATAATTATAATAATATTAATAACAACAATAATAACAAAAAATGACAACAATAATGATAATATCAATAATAATAATAATAGTATGATAATAATGATAATAACACTAATGGAAATGAAAATAACAACAATAATAAAACCGAATGAAAATAATGATACGAATAAGACAACAGTTTGATAAAATTATTGTCATTAGTATCACAACCATTTCCTTAGAATATATATAATCGTAAAGAAAATGAAAAAATAAATTATCTATCTATCTATCTATCTATCTATATATATATATATATATATATATATATATATATATATATATATATATATTCATAGCAATTATAACTTTTAACAAGTTCACATAATGATCATATCATGTCAAAATATATATATATATATATATATATATATATATATATATATATATATGTATATATATATATATATGTATATATATATATATATCTTAATGAAACAATATTCTAACAATATTAGTTGAATGTAATTAATAACGAAGAACTACTATAAGTGGTAAAAGTTCTAATGCTATTATATCCTACTGGGAATAAATGATTTATAATGATAACGATCATAATAATGTCAAAAGATCTTGGTAGAATCTAATAGTTATTTAACAGTAATAAATGTTACGTAATAAGACGTAGAGAGGAAAATATACATATCATAAAGCCAGTGCTATTGATAACAATGTCAGAACATAACAACCGGATAATAATAATGATAATGATAATAATGACGTTGATATTAATAATAATGGTAATAATAACAATGGTAACAACAACAATTATAATGATGTTAAGCATTAACAATATCATGATAAGTATTATTAGTAGTCATAGTAAAAATCATGAGGATGATAAAAGCAATACCAATGAGCATGATAATAAATCATCAAAATGATAATAAACATAATGGGTAATTTGACAATAATAATAGTCATGATAGTAATAATAACACCAATAATGATAATGATAATAATAATAACAATAATAATGATAATAATATTGCCATTCCCAATAATAATAGAAATGTTGACTAACAAAGATGATGGCAATGATGATGATAAACTAAATACGACAGTGATTATTAGTGATGCAAACAATACATAATAATGATATTGGTAATGACTGATGTAGTAGCAGTAGACAGAAGAAGAACAACAGTTATAATAATAATAACAAAAAGGATTATGATAAACAACAATTATATATATGATACTATAACAGCCATAGCAAAAACAACAATAATAATCATGATTTAGGAAATTAGAGTGATGATGATGATGATGATGATGATGATGATGATGATGGTGATGATGATGATGGATGGTGATAATACCAATGGAATCTGCCTGATTCTGAATAGACGCAAACAACTGGCATCGTCTTTTCTCTTCACATCCTTGTATTAATCATAAAGCACTACTGACACTGATTGCTGTTACTGTTGTCAGAATCTAATTTAAAAAAATGACCATAATGTTCCCAACGTCTGAATACACCCAAGATACAAAAATAGTAACCAGCTAAACGTCGGTGTTGTCATAATACGATAATTACCTTTGGTTCACGAGACATACGATACCTAGACCTGACCACGACACAGTCTCGGGTATATTTGATATCAGGGTAAGTGGTCTCTTCCTGCGGCTGTAGCGTGATGCAGCCTGTCTGTCTATCAGCCCTCACGTGATGTGGGTGAGGACTTGCCTGTCTATCAGCCCTCACGTGATGTGGGTGAGGACTTGCCTGTCTATCAGCCCTCACGTGATCTGGGTGAGGACTTGCCTGTCTATCAGGGTGAGGACTTGCCTGTCTATCAGCCCTCACGTGATGTGGGTGAGGACTTGCCTGTCTATCAGCCCTCACGTGATGTGGGTGAGGACTTGCCTGTCTATCAGCCCTCACGTGATGTGGGTGAGGACTTGCCTGTCTATCAGCCCTCACGTGATGTGGGTGAGGACTTGCCTGTCTATCAGCTCTCACGTGATCTGATTGAGAACTTAGCTCTCGGGGCCTCCCCTTGTAACCATCTGTGATATGGGCAGACGCTAAGCCCTACAGCAAATGTACACTATCTATTCATTACGGAACCCAAGCCTCAACACGGTCATAAGGCCTCCACGACAAGGAATTAGGGCTCACTTAATCAACGAGTCACCAACGGACAGGCTCTCTAAGTTAGGTCACTTAAAAAGGTTATGGACTTTGATACATAAACTGAACAACAGTCAAAGCCAATGGACGTTGGCGGCTGAGACGTTCGTCATGGGAGCCAACGCACGTGAGGTTACTAGGCCTTCATCACGGCCACGAGGCCCCCCTGATCCTGCCCTCAGCTCTGCACCCGGAGCCCTTAGGATACCAGAAACTAGGAAGTCTTTAGGCTGCAGAACTGTAGAGACGGCAGCCAGGTCTTTACCACAGAGGATAGAACACTAGGGTCCAGCCACTGCTGTACAAGGATATGTTCGGGTGGATGGAGAGGGCTGGGAGATGGAGGCCCTGGGAGGGGGCAAGGGGGGTGGACCTGGGGTGAGTGGTTGTATAGCAGGGAGAGCAAGATCGGTCGGGGACGAGAGGGGAACGGGGCGCAGGGGGTATGGGTGGGGTGGGGATGGGGGGGGGGTATGCAGTGACATATAGTGTGAGGGAGGGATGGGGTTGTGTTGGAGCGTTGCAAGGTACGAGAGATAGAGGACGAAGGGTGTAAATGGAGAACAGACAGGTGCTAAGATGGAGGAGTTTATGGTATGCAGCGAACAATCGGGAAATCACAGGCGAGCCCAGATTCTATTGCAGGTGGCCAATTTAAAATGAAAAAAAAAAAAAACACGGTAGAAGTTCTTTGCAACACTAGCGATCGGCTGATTAGGACGGTGCATGTAAACAAACACAAAGGAAAGTGTCGAAAATCTCTTATCTCGCGGTTACGTCCGTCACAGAAATTTGCAATATTAGCATCCTTTAGCATCTCAAGCACAGCCGAGGAAATACGGGCAGTCTAATTACTTTCTTTCTTTTGCCCATTTTCGAATGAACGTGGAGTGAAAAATGAAAGAGAAATGGAAGCAAGCAAAAGGACACAGAAGAGAAGTGATAGAGAGATAGGTAGCAGAAAAAGAGAAAATAGGAGAAGAGGAGAATAGAGAAAAGGTAAAGGGATAAAAATCAAAAGAGAAGATTTCAAGAGAGAGAGAGAGAGAGAGAGAGAGAGAGAGAGAGAGAGAGAGAGAGAGAGAGAGAGAGAGAGAGAGAGAGAGAGAGAGAGAGAGAGAGAGAGAGAGAGAGAGAGAGAGAGAGAGAGAGAGAGAGAGAGAGAGAGAGGACATGAGAGGAGAAGTGTAAAAAAAGACATAGATGAGAAGAGAAGAGATAGAGAGAGAAAAAAAGAGAGAGAAGAGAATCATCTGACAACTACCACGACCGTGTGTCCATCCCGTGCTATTGTTCCTGCGGCCTTCAGCTGTCTATACCAGTTTCTCCCTCGTCAGCATTCTTCCTTTGCTCTTCCTCTTTGTTGCTCCTTACCCTAGGATTAGAGAAACAGCTTCTTTCATTATCTCAGTTGAAGTGAAGCTTTGGAGGTTGAATTCACATCTTCTCTCTTTTCTTGGGGTTTGTGGTAATAGATGTGCAATTCTGCTTGAGTCTCTGGTATTTGGACAAGGAAAGGAACAAATATTTTTTTTTTTCATACAACTTGTTTTTAATTGGATGTAATTACTTATCATACTTCCTGACATACTAGTACTTTTTTGCAGACTCACGGGAAAATAGCTACGTTTTATTTTGCTGAAAAGAAATCAAAATCTTCAAGGAAGTTAAAAAATTACCAATTCAATCCAGAGTTTCAGACATTATGAAGTGAAGACCATAATGTTCGATATGGGCTCGCCTGCTTGGTAACTTTCTTTGGAGATATTTAGGTTTTCTGCCAGTATGTCTTCTGCCCAAATATCTCAGTACTGATCCATCCCAAAAAAGAGTACACAGGACCTTCAATGCCTGAATAACCTGTCTAGTTATATTCTATATGGAATGAAATCGATGCCTTGATAC
>NW_028234404.1:46513389-46515889 GCF_977035675.1 Penaeus japonicus | reverse complement strand
ATAATATATATTTGTTTACTCACTACTCACACACACCTCATCACTCTCAACAAAAAACAACTTTTATATTGATAATATATTTTATATATATTTTTTATTGTGTTTAGATTGATATATATAGTTTTTGCATTTATATATGTATATTTTTGTATTGATATATACTTTTATAGTTATATGTTTATATATTGAATATATTAGTTTTATTTGTAGATAGGTTTCATATTTTATTTTTATTGATTTGTATTTTATATCTATTACACACACGCATCATTCATACAAACTCACTGCCACAAACACTCTCACACACACACACACACTTACTCACTATCGAACACTAACAAACAAACAGATTTATTTATTTCTTTATATATATATATATATATATATATTATTTATATATATAGGTAGATATATTTCTTTATATATATATATTGTTATATTTATATATTTATTATTATATATATTTATATATAAAAATATTTTTATATAATATATATATATATATATATATATATATATATATATATATATATATATATTCAACTACACATAAATGTATATATATATTATATAGTTATATATATAGATATATATATATTATATTTATATATATTCTATATATATATATCTATTTGTATATATTTTATTTATTTTGTGTATACATTTCTTATTTATGATATATATTTATTTTTTATAAATATACATAATTACATATATATATTACATTATATTATATATATATACTTTTATATATATATATATATATATAATTTTTATATAATTATATATAGTTATTTATATTCACTATACATACACAGTTACACTACACACTCTGTGCGCATATATATATATAGATATATATATAAATTTGTGTATATGTATATACATAGATATATATATATTAATATATTTATTATTAATATATATATTATATATATATATTTATCATATATATATTTATATATATAATTGGTGTGTATATGTATGTTATGTGTATTTTTTATATATATATATATATATATATTATAATATATATTTATATTTAATTATCTATCTTATCTATCTATCTATATACATATATATATATATATATATATATATATATATATATTATATTTTATATATGCATACCATAAAATAATATATATATATATATATTTACATATACATTATATTTATTATACATATATATATATTTATAACAATGTGTATATGTATATATATATATATATATATATATAATAATATATATATTGATATTTACATATATATTGTTATAATACATATACACATATATTGATAGATTAGATTGATAGAATATATATGTGTGTGTGTGTGCGCATGTATGAATACACGCAAAGATTTTATTCATACATATATTTACACACTAAAAACACACACGCATACAAATACTATGAATTATATAAATATATTATAAATATAATATATATTTATATTAGATATATATATATATTCGATATATATATTATATTTATTTGTTTATATATATATATATATAATAGATACTTAATTTTGTGTATATGTATTTAGGGGCTTTTTCATATTTTATATAATTATATACATATATATATTATTTATATATTGATATTGTTATTATATATATATATATCTGTGAGTATTTTAATATATAAATATATATATATATATACATTTTTATTAAAAATTTGTATATATGTACATTTTATATTATTAGAGATATATAGTTATATATATATTATATATATATATTTCTGGTATTTTTATATTGATGTATATATATTAGATAGTAGATAGATAGAGATTGATAGATTTGCATAAATGCACATATATGCTCATATATTACTTATATATTTATGTATATATAAATATATATTATATATATATCTACATATAATATATTTATATATACATTTATACATATATATTATATACATAGATATATATATATATATATATATATATATATATATATATATATATATTTATATGTGTATAGATGACTTCTTACACAAAGTTGTGTGTGTTTTTGTATGTATGTGTATGTGTATGTGTATTGATATATGTGTGTTTGTGTGGGTGTGTAAGTTTGTGTGTGTGTTTGTGTGTATGTGTATGTTTTGTGCGTGAGTGTGTATGAGTGTGTCTATATATTAATATATATATTATATAGCGCTATTTTGCATTTAAATATATAATATATCATTATATTTTTTTTGAGAATAAAAGTATTGTACAATATATATATATATATATATATTTGTGTGTGTGTGTGGATAGATATATATATATATATATTGATATTATATATTTACTATATATAGATATATTAAATATATATTTATTTATACATTATGTATATGAATATGTATATATATATTCATTTAAAATATATTTAAATATATATAATATATATAATAGTTTATTTTTTAAATTCTAAGAATATATAATACACACACAACACAACACACAGATATATTATATATATTATATATATATACAT
>NW_028234404.1:46505889-46508389 GCF_977035675.1 Penaeus japonicus | reverse complement strand
ATAGTATTAGTAATAATAATAATAATAATAATAATAATAATAATGATAATAATGACTTTGAAAATTATATTGTAGATCACATAAATAATAATGATGATAAAGATGATATTTGGATGAAATAATAATGTAAGAATGATTATTGCGAAATCCATCATTACCATCATCAATGATGATAATGACTTAATTGTTACTTCATAAATGTCATCATAATTATTACCATTATCATTATTATCATTGCTATTTTAACAATATCAACATTGTTTCTGTTATCATTGATATCAATGTCAATGTAATAATAATAACAATAATAATAAGGATAATGATTATGGTAATTAAAATAATAATAATAATAATAATAATAATAATAATAATAACAATAATAATGATAATAATAACAATAAAAATAATAATAACAATAAAAATAATAGTAGTAATAATAATAATAGTAATAGGAATAAGGATTATGGTAATGATAATAATGAATATAATAATAAGCATGATTATAATAACAATAATAATGATATTCATAACAATAATAATAGCAATGATATTCATCATTATCACTATTATCAATTTTGATATCATCATTATTAATCTTTGTCTCCTCTCTTCTTCCTCTTCTTATCATTATAATCCTCATTCCTATCATCATTACAATGAAAGTTATGATAACCATTGCCCTTATTCGAATGCCAAAAAAAAAGTAAAACCTACAACACCCTCCAAAAAAAATCTTTGGACTCTACTCCTGTTATAAAATTCACAAGCTGACACCAAGAGGACACTGCCTCAGCCGATGACCTCCCTCCCTGCCTCTCCCCCTCCCACCCACTCGTACCCTGCAACAATCCCTCCACCTCCCCCCCCCCTTCTCCACTCCTCAGATCCTCCAGCCTATACCCGTCTTATACCCCCTCTCTCCTTCTCCTTCTCCTTGCCCCCCTCCCACCTCCCTCCCCCTCCTCTTTACTCTACTTGTCAAATCACCTCATCCCCATTTACATTATCTGCACCAGTACCCGATATTTTAGCCCCACACACCCAGGCGTTGGACAGGTGTGTGTGTGTGTGTGTGTGTGTGTGTGTGTGTGTGTGTGTGTGTGTGTGTGTGTGTGTGTGTGTGTGTGTGTGTGTGTGTGTGTGTGAGCTAGCCCAGACACTATCTCCATCAATAAAATAACTGCAGGTGTGTGAAAAGTCTGAATAAAATCATTCCAACCATCAACATCTAATGACAAGAAGTGGCACTGGATGCTTTAAAACGCCCCCCCCCACACCCCACCCTTTCCCCCCCCCCTCCCCCCCCCCCCCCCAGTTCTTCTGCTTTGGAGAGTAAAGCCTCTTCTTCCTCGGCTGCGGGAGGCTGGGTGGGGGGCTCTCGCTTCTTTATGTACGGCAGCGGATAGACGCTTTCATTCACAAGAAGAAAATAGAAGGAAAAAATTTAAAAGCTTTAATTAAAGGAAATGACATGTATTAATCTTATAAACGCATTGTGTGTGTGTGTGTGTGTGTGTGTGTGTGTGTGTGTGTGTGTGTGTGTGTGTGTGTGTGTTTGTTATAAAATAAATTTTAAAATATATATAGCTATATATTATATATATATTTTATTATTATATAAATATATATATATGTAAGTATATATATTTTCATGTTGTGTTGTGTGTGTATAATATATATATATATATATATAATATAATATATATTTATATTTATATATAATATATATATATATATATTATGTAAAGATATTTGTGAGTGTGGGTGTGTGTATAATATATATATGTGTAATTGATATATATTTATATAATAATATAGATATATTATATATATATATATATATATATATATATATATATACTATACATACATATATATATATATAATATATATACTGTACAAACATGTGTGTGTGTTGTGTATATACTGTACAGTATGTGTGTGTTGTGTATACAATATAGATTAATATATGAATATATATATTTATATTTATATACATATGATATTCATCTATATGTATATATATATATATATATATATATATATATATATATATATATTAAATATATATATGTATGTGTGTGTGTGTGTAATGTGGTGTGTGTGTGTGTGTGATGTGTGAACCCTTGTTGTGTTGTGATTGTCGTGTCGTGTGTGTGGGTGTGTGTGTGTATGTGAGTGTGTGTGAGTGTGTGTATGTCAGTGTGTGTATGTCAGTGTGTGTGTATGTAAGTGTGTGTGAGTGTGGGTGTGTGTGTGTGTGAGTAGTGCTTGTGTGGTAGTGTGTGTATATGTGTGTGGTGTGTGTGTGTGTCGTGTGCTGTTTGTGTGTGTGTGTGTGTGACACCTGTTGTGTGTGTGTGTGTGCTGTGTGTGGGTGTGTGTAGAGTGTGTGTGTGTGTGTGTGTGTGTGTATTTATACATATACATAATCCACATATAAATTATATATATATATATATATATATATTATATATATATATATATGATATATATATAC
>NW_028234404.1:46493389-46498389 GCF_977035675.1 Penaeus japonicus | reverse complement strand
AAGGCTGCTAACCAAGGACTTTGTCTCACCAGATTTCTATGGCTGTACTGCACGAACACCTGTCATATGAACACCTTGTAAGTATGACTGACATTATCAATTATTCATACAACCATCTCTCGTTTCCTACTGACATTTCTCTTACTGTTTCCATGTACATGATTATTCATTACAGTCATTATCGCGTTTGGGTTCCACGAGGTCTTCGAGTTGACTTTGGTAAATAGGTTGCACATAATATATATATATATATATATATATATATATATATATATATATATATATATATATATATATATATATATATATTATATATAATTATCATCTATATCCCCCCCCCCTTCTTTTCCTTTATTTTCTGATGGATATGCTAAGCATGTGGCTGATCAGAATGATATTGGTACATTCTTGTACTTCTCAGTATCTACTCCTCTTTCTCATCTCTCCCTTCACTCTCTCTCTTTCTCTCTCTTCCTATCTTTCTTTGTCTCTCTTTCTTTCTTCTTCTTCTTCTCTCTCTCTCTCTCTCTCTCTCTCTCTCTCTCTTTCTTTCTCTCTCTCTCTCTCTCTTTCTTTCTCTCTTTCTTTCTTTCTTTCTATCTTTCTTTCTCTCTCTCTTTCTTTCTGTCTCTCTTCCCCTTCCCAGCCATTTCCTCATTTAATTTCCCTCCCTGTAGTGTAACTGAATTAATTTGCCTGATGGATCTTGGCAAATGAATTAGACATTCGTTAGAAGAAAAAAAAAATAGTGCATGCAGGTGGCTATATCAACAGCTACCCATCCCTCCCCCCCCCTAAATATATAAATAAAAAAATAATATAAACATTAAGACAAAATACATCATACAAACAACAACAACAACTTTGTCTGTTATTTCTACCCAGGAATTTACTGTTAATTATAGTGTCCGGTGGGCCAATGTGCTCAGGAACAGGTACCTGGTTCTCTCTCGCCCTTTCAGATTAATTATACATCTAATCTCTTGCATGTACGGTTTGCCCGGTGGTCTACATGCCCATATTAAGGCTACAGTGCATTTGATTGACTTGTTGATAAGAGACCAATAAGTGAATAAAGCAAAATGAAAATGAATGCTGGAATAATTGATTGATAAATAGGTAAATGGAGGTGAATGAAAGTAAAAAATGAAAGTTTCTTATATATGTATATGTATATATATATATATATATATATATATATATATATATATATATATATATACATACATATATACATACATACATACATACATACATACATACATATATATATATATATATATATATATATATATATATATATATACAATCAGATACAGAGCCGTCAGTTTATAATTCTTATAAATGTTACATAATGACACTTTCAACAATTAACATGGTGGTAATACCTATGGCGACGCTATCAATGATGATGGTAAGATAATAATATTGATATAAGTAATGATAATAGTAAAAAAGGATACTGGTACCAAAATTAATAATGAAAGGGATGATGATGATGACTGATAATAATGGCAATAGTTATGGAAAATATAACAATATTGATAATAATCACAATAATACTAGCAACAACAACTAGAATAAGAACAATAACAATGATAATAATAATAAAAATTGTATTAGCAAATCATAATAAAAACGACAATGATATCAATAGCATAAATAATAACGATGATCATCATGAAAATATTAATGATAAAGATCACATCCACAAAGAATCAATGTTTGATAATAATAATGTTACTGATACCATTAACAATGTTAATATCAATAATGATAAAAAAAACAGTAAGAATAATCATAATGAGCACCGAAACAGTAATAAAAGGGATAATAATAATAATGAATGATAATAGTAATAACAAGAAGAATAATTTCTATAATATCAACAATAATACCTAAGTAATGATATCATTAATAATCTTCCTGACAACAAAACAAGAAGGATGATGAAAATAAGGATGATGGTGATGATAATGATAAAAAACAATGACAGCAGTAGTAATGGTAATAAAGCAACTATAATGATAATAATAATTATTACAATAATTTCATTTTTTGCTAAGAATAAAAAAATATAAAAAATATAATAATAACACCATGAAATAATTAATCATGAAAATAACAATGATAAAAATAATAATGATAATAAAAAAATAATGATAATAACAATAACAATAATAATAATAGTAATAACGATAATGATAATAACAATATTAGTAACAACAATGATAGTGATAAAGATAATAAAGAATAATAATGAATAATAATAATGGTGGTAATAATAACAATAATAACAATAATGATAATAAAACAAAAATAATAAGGATAACAATAACATTAATAATGATAATAACAATAACTTTAATAATAATATAAATAACAATAATATCATCATTAACGTAGATAACAATGTTAATAATGCAAATAATTTCATTGGCAATAAGAAATGATTATATAAATAATAATAAAATAAATAATGATAATAATGATAATAATAATGATAGTACTAATGCTAATAACAATGATAATAGTAGTAGTAGTAGTAGTAATAATAATAATAATAATAATAATAATAATAATAATAACAAAAAAGTTATAAATTTAACATAATAAAAATTATTAAAAAAAAAATTGATATCATCATTAATATTTGGCCATCATTATTATAGTATTAATAAAAAGCATTAACGTTAACAGTAATAATACTTTCAAAATAATATAAAATTACACAATGGTAATAATAATTATAATAATAATAATAATAACAATAGTCATATCAATCAAATAAATTCTAAAAATAGTAATGAATAATATAAGAACAACGACAATATCAATACCATCATTATTGCTAATAGTAATAATGATAACAATAATAATATAATAATAATAATAATGATAATAATAATATTGATAATGATAAGCTTAATAGTAATAATAATAGTAGTAGTAATGATAAAAAATATTAATAATATTAATATTAATAATAATAATAATGATAATAATAATAATAATAATAATATGATGATGATGATGATGATGATGATAATAATAATAATAAATAATAATAATAATAAAAATAATGATAAAAAATAAGTACAAAAATAATAATGATAATGGGAATAATCAATATCATGGCAGTAACACTTGACAAAATAAAATAAAAAAGAAAGAAAGAAGTTGAATAAAACCAAAAAGACGGAAATATAAAATCCTTTAAATTGAAATTTCTTTCAACAACTTAAATCTTCTAAGAAATTTGCAACCGATTGTAGTGCATGTTAAGTATGTTAGGAAAGTGGGGGGAGGAGGAGAGAGGGGGAGAGGAAGGGGGTATGTAAGGGGCAGGTTGTTCTGAGAAATTCATATGCACTTCCAAGGATATGCGTGACCCGTGCATGCATAAGTGAGGAATTGGTCTTCTATACTAGACATTCTTCTATACTTCTAGTCTATAAATGTAATCTGAATATTCCAACATATACACATGTATATTTATGCGCGTGCGCGCGCGGACACACGCACACACACACAAACACATTATATATATATATATATATATATATATATATATATATATATATATATATATATATATATAAAGTTTAAACTCATTTTGCCTCTTTTTTTCCTAAGGAAGAAAGCAAATGGTCCTGTAAAGGTGATAAAAAAATCCAGGTTTTGTTCTTGTTTGGATGTCCCATGAAATTTTATGAAAATACCTTTTCATGGATAACGACCTTCTTGCAAAATTCTTTTCAAGCAAATATCATAAGCTGATGGACATTCTCGCTCTTCAATACACGGCCAGTATTTTTTGATCAATGAAATCCTTTATCTAAACATTTTAGCAGCAATAATGTAAAAAAAAGAGAAAAAAAATGCATTCAAAGATGTAAGGTTTCTTTATATATTTGTATCTGCAAGTGTTTGAGTTTTTATATATCTACAGTACATTTTTAAATCCAGGATAATATCTATATTTTTCTGATGTTCGTGTTTGTTCATATACACACACATATATATACATACATACATATATATATATATATATATATATATATATATATATATATACATTTTTGGGATATGAGTGTGAATATACAGTATTTTAATTTATTTGCATATATGTGTATCACTCCGTGGTTAATTTTAAGATCTTTGTATATTACAGCCTTTATCTTCATTTTTTTTTTTTTTTACCTACAATGCTAACTCTCTCTTACCTTCCAGACAGTCCTGCTTGAGGCAAGTCCAAGAGTTATATACTATAAAGAATCATTTCCCGGCAGTCACTGAATATTGACTTTACTTGCACATTTCTTTAACATGAATTTCAGCTGGGTTCAGAAGTGAAATGCACTGGTCTATTTCAAAAATATATATTTCTTTTCTTTATCAATACATTATCACTATTAATGAGGATTCTCTGAATCTGGATTTGTATTTCCAACCGTGACGACAACTAAGGTTTGGCTGAACACGACAGGCTAGCCATGAACTAATAAGTAGTATGCAGGAGCAGCGGCAATAACAACAAGAGGGGCAGTGGGGAGCAGCAGCGGTCGTAGCGGTATTATCCCAGGAGCACCAGACCCGCCTTGCTGCTAGCGGTTCTGCTGTCAATACTCGGCCACCTTCTGCTCACTGCCACCACACCACCACATTTTTGCATAAGCTTTATGGATTTATAGATTCTTATGAGACTATGATATATTTTTTTCTCTCCTCCAACATGTCCATGTTGATTCTGGGGGCGTGACGGGGGTCACACAGGGGAGGTGGGGGTCACACGTCATCCCCGTCGGCACTGTCACCACACGACACCACCTGCACTCGTCACCATCGAGAGCTAAGGCAACGTTATGATCACACATGCACAGACATTTCCCCTGTGTGCTATGTCGACGTGTAGGAGGGCTGAGGGCGCTGGAGGAGGCAAGGTGGGGCCCGCTACGGGTGACACGATGGTGCTTACAGGTCAGGTGGTGCCTAGCAAC
>NW_028234404.1:46455889-46463389 GCF_977035675.1 Penaeus japonicus | reverse complement strand
GACGTTAAAACGGGGTATGGTGACATAGACTGGTGTCCATATGGCCCAAGGCTAGACCGAAGTTCATGTGTAAAATAATCATCATAATGTGTCCATACAGTGCAATTTTGAAATATAGGAAAAAGCAAGCTACATACATCACGGGTGTTGTATAGATATTGGCTCTATACTGTAATACATGTATAATGCAATTTGTATTTGTGAATGAAATGCTGCTCTTTAGTTTAGAAACATTTATATTCATGATAGTGGTATTCAACGAACATGTCAATGGCTGCGCATACACAAAAGAAGTTTTGCAATACTAAATGCCATAGTGTGTTGTAATCATATCATATAGCTCAAACTGGTCTGTAATGTAACTTTCCAGTGGAACATGGGCAGTGTGGGTGAGATCGCTGGCGTCGGCTGGTTAGTAGTAAACCTAGTCAAGAAAATCTTTTGAAGACAGGGCAGGGGCAAAGCAAAAGCAAGCAGTAGGGGCAATGATGAGGCTTGAGAAGATAGTGACACTGATGAGCAGAGGAACGAGGAGAGGGCGATGCGAGAGTGAGTTGAGGGGCTCACAGGCGAAGATCGCGCGGCGGGTGAGGACAGGTCGGTGGGAGGAGTAGGCATGCTTTGCGAGGGACACTGTCTTACAAAAATGTCCATTGGGAAGTGTCCGGCACTCGTATCCAGAGCGGCCAGGGTTGAATGGGTGTGTCGAGAGGGCGTGTCTGGCATCATTGAGCCCCGGGTCGATTCGTGGGCGTGGCCTACTAATGTAATATTTGCGGGGGGTCTCCCCTACCCCCTCGTACACATCCCCCCGCCACTGATGAGTAATTCACAGTGGGTGTTCTGCCCATGCAAATGGGGTAAGGGAGGGCTGATTGGGCGGCCTAGTGTGTGTGCGGAAGGGTGAGCGATATGGAGCATAGTAGATTTTACCGGGGCATAACATTTAGTCCTAGCGTAATATTCTGCTTGGGTAATATTCTCCCGGAATATGACATCCCGCTACGTGAAACATATTGCCAAAACTGAATATCCTGATGGGATATAGGAAAAAAAGCTATCTAAAACATTCTCCATCAACAACGCATTGTGTAGGATTATAACATTTTAGTTGGATCGCATGTTCTGTCGGAACATACTATTCATCTCGGAGAAGGCATTTTGTTATGATAGAATGCCGTGTTGGGCATATGTAGCTGCTGATCAACAGACGCTGCATAATAGCCTGATAGCTTGCGTAATAGCTTTTTCAATGTTTTGCAAAGTTTTCATGTGACATTTTGATTCAGTGACACTTTAAACTGATATGATTTGATGGTTATTTTTTCATGAAATAAAATATCGTTCCACACAAAAAAAAGTATATGCCACTTTCGTATGAGCAGGCACTTACAGTATATAAAAGAACACATTCACGCATACACACACACACAGACACACACACACATACATACATACACACACACACACACACACACACACACACACACACACACACACACACACACATACACACATAACATATACTTCATTCATCATATATATTACTCTATATATATATATAATCTATATATATATATATATATATATATATCCATATATAAAATTATTAATATTATATATATATATATGATTTATATATATATTATATATTATAGCGTGTCTATCTATAAACTAGGTATATATATATATATATATATACTATATATATATATTATAAATATATATATATATGATATCAATATATATATATATATATATAATGTGTATACTTAATATATATGTATATTTATATATATTATAGTATATAATATCTATGTATCTGTATATGTATATGTATATGTACAATGTAGCTATCATATAGATATACATATATATATATATATATATATATATATATATATATATATATATATATGTATGTATAAGTGAGTGTGAGTGTGAGTGTGAGTGTGAGTGTGAGTGAGTGTGAGTGTGTGTGTAGTAGAAGCATATAAATATATTCGTATAAATTGTATTCGTATAAATGTTTTTTCTCTCTTTTTTCCCCTTTTTTATTAATATTGTTTATGTGTTGACATAATATTTACGATGTGTAATGCATGTAAGCGCTATATGTTAATAGCTGTAGTTTGGATTTATTTTTACCTCTGAAGCACTTTTGAACTTTTCTCCGGACATATAAAGATTTTTTTTCCTTTGTGTCGCAAACGATTAGATCTCACAGCTTTAAAAAAAAAGAACGTGAGTGACATATTTAATTCAGATTCCCGTCTCTACTGCTTTCTGATTGCATTCTTTTAAAACGTTCGATTATATATTGATAGACAGAGATGAATTTCGGTTCCTAAGAAGTTTGGCTCGAAGGATTTAATATTAATGGGTCTCTCGTATGGATAAAATTACAGAAGAAAAGGTAAATAGCATACGATACCAACTTTATGTCATGGTAATAATCTCCATCCAAAGAACTCACATCTCTTTCCACTTTTACAGTGAATTATATTTCCTCGTTTAAATAATAAGCGAATGAATTAAATCCTAGAGAAAAGAAACACCTAGTTTATTAGAAGGTTTTTAAACACAAAGGGAGAAAAGAAAAGGTCATGCCAAGCTAAGTAATAACAGCCGAGGGCTCGTTGTAAACAATTAAAAAATATATATAAATCAATAAATGGAATAAAATAATAACAGCTACAACAGCAGGAACAACGATAATAATGATATCAATAGTAGCGATAATCATACTAGAAAATAACAATAACGATAACGATAATAATAATATCTTAACTGACATAGGCCCCGACTGACCAGGAGAATTTGCTTTACAGACACACCACAATCACCTACACACACATGCGCCTACACACACACACACACAACATTCTAATATATATTTACGAGCGTACTAGATATATAAATACCCATATATATAGATCATTATATAATATAGGCTCATAAATATAAGTCATAATAGAGAATACGAGTGAGACACAGAGAGATACGAGAGAGAGAGAGAAGAGCGAGACGAGAGAGAGTGAAGGGAGAGGGAAGTTGAGAAGAGATGAACTGGAGAGGCGACTGAGAGAGAGAGAGAGAGAGAGAGATAAATAGATGGATAGAGAGAGATAAATAGATATATTCATCAAATGAATATATAAACATACATAAATATATATACATATATAGGGCGCCGGAAAAAGATGAGAACGAAGAAAACTGTCAACCTTTGAAGTTTGAGATGAAACGAGCTTTGGATATGAATAAGGTGGAGGTCACTCTAGTCTTGGTTGAAACCCTTGGTGTCGTACCGAAGAAGATGCAAAAACTAAAATACAAAGAATGGTGCTTAAATTTTTACTCGGATTCCTGCAAAATATCCTTGGGAACAACCAGGATCATAAGAAGGGTCCTGAAAATATAGTGGGGAGTGTGAAACTGCAGGAACCTTGGTAATTTTGTTGTAACCCGCTCCTGTATGATTCATGATTTTGACAACTGATCAGTTTAAGTGTGTGGAAATAATAATGATGATATTAATAATAATAATAACGACAACTACTATAACAATCATAGTAATAAAACAGGACGCAAGTGGAACAGATAAACATGAATTAGATCAGAACTCAAAGAACTAACAAGAAATAAGAAACTCAGGATGCCAACAAGTCCATCTAATGAACCTGGGTCCTACAGTTCATAGGAAACATTGTCAATGAATTATACCAGTAGTAAATAATCGTGCTGGAAAAAGTACCGGAAGAGATTAGACCCAACCTTAACGAAAGACCAAAGTAGAGACAAAGAGACTGGAGGTTCATCAGTCTAGTGCAACAAAGAATAGCAAATGGGTAAATTGGCTCTAGGAAAGAGCGATGGATAGAAGGACCCTTGAGCCACTTTCTTTCCATTTGGAGAAAGTGTTAGACATCACCCCACCTTCACAGTCAATGGCGAAGGGGCCTCCTCTTGTTCTGGGATAGGAGAGTAGCGCATTATCACCATCCGTGGATTCACAGTGGATTCGTTTTCCCTCGAAGTCAGATTGGAAAGTTGTAGGGAGTGTGGTGGAGGGGGTGTCAGACACAACAAGACAAGGAGAAATATCCTTCGAAGGATATTTACCAAAGGACAACACAGGTAGTGAGGATTGGCACACAGAGCATCTTCACGCTTTTTCACGCTTACCCTTTGTCGTTCATTACACTTATAGTCTCACACTGTTTTAATTTCATAAATTTAACCTATCACTTTTCTTCTAATCTTTGTCGTAAAATAGCTGCTTGTTTACTTTCATTTCCTGTATGGTGTTATAGTACTGTGTCACATTTAAAACATCTGTCAATCTTTTACTTTACCTTATTAATTGTCAATATCTAAATAAAAGATTACAATTCTGTTACAAAAACATTAATAATACACTAATTATTCACATTATTGGCGGATCTTAATAGTGCAACCAGCAGCAAAAATTTTACAGTCGTGCAAGGTATCCATGTTACTTATGCATAAGAAACAATCTCCGTCGGCACTGGCAACATGATGTTGATTTTAATCATTTAATTTTCAGTGTTGTTTTTCAAATCAGTAGTACTCGCTTTGTCCTTTTTTATTTAGCTTTTTTTTTGTAAGGTTGTCGTTTCATTGCTGTCGCTTTGAGAACTAATGAGCGTAAAAGATTGAGAAAGAGATGGAAATATATATAAGAATAAAGAGGGAAAGGAGAAGGAGGAGGAGGAGGAGGAGGAGGAGGAGGAGGCTTAAGGAGGGCTAGAGGAGGGCATGGAGGAGGAGGAGGAGAGGCGTGAGAGGAGAGAACGAGAAACAACGATAACAAGAGAGAGAGAGAGAGAGAAGAAGAGCTAGAGGGAGGGAGACACATGATACACGATAAGAGAGAGAGATTGATGAAGAGAGAGAGAGAGTGAGGCGAGAGAATGGAGAGAGAGAGTGAGTGAGAGAGAGAGAGGAAGAGAGAGAGAGAGGAGAGATTGAGACTGAGAGACGAGAGAGAGAGAGAGAGAAAGATGAGAGAGAGAGAGAGAGAGAGAGAGAGAGAAGAGGAAGGTGTTGTTGAGGAGGGGAGGAAAGAGTGAGAGAAGCTCTTGTATATGTTGGAGAGATGAGTGAGAAGAGGGTGAGAGTGTGGTGTTGTGTTGTGTGGTGTGTGTGGTTTGTGTGTGTGTTAAGTGGTGTGAGAGAGAGAGAGAGAGAGACAGTGTCTGAGAGAAGAGAAGGAGGAGAGAGTGAGAGGAGGAGAGAGAGGAGTGAGAGGTTGAGTGTGTGAGAGACGGAGAGAGAGGAAGACGAGTGGAGCACGATCTAGAGTGAGGCGCTTAGAGAGAGAGAGAGAGAGAGAATGGCTATGTAAGAGACAGACTAGAGAGAGAGAGGAGAGAGAGAGAGAGAGCGAGAAGAGGGTTAGAGAGAGGAAAAGGCTGAGAGAGAGAGATGGAGAAGAAGGAGAGAGAGAGCTGACAGGAGGTGAGAGAAAGAGAGAGAGAGAGTGAGGAAGAGGGAGAGAGATTTTCCTATTTCTAGTCACACAGAAGAAAACATACGCAAGATTCCCCTCTATGCCCCTTTCTTCTTTTCGTAACCAAAGCGCTACAGCCCCCCCCCTAAATAAAAAGAATAAAGAAATGAAAAACAAACAAACAAAATACTTTTAATGCCCCCACCCAGAGTATCCATGCATAAAGCCAATGGTAAAAAGCCAAACAGGTACCTCGCAGCCACTGTGGACTAAGCATGCGTTCAGCAATAATATTGACATTTACTGTATGTTCAAGGGTATGGATTCCACATGCAAAAATACACTACTGCCTATATATATATGTATGTATGTTTGTATGTATATACATATATATATATATATATATATATATATATATATATATATATATATATAATTATATCATATCATACATATATAATATGGTATAGGCTATTTAATATATATAACACATATATAATATAAATAAATCATGAAATATATATATACCAACATAATATATATACTATATATAGTATATTATATAAAATATTGTTAAATATATATATATATGATGATATATATATATATATATATACCCTGCTGATATATAGATTGTATATTAACATACATACACACACAAACAACACACAGCAACATATATATATTAATTGTTGAAAGTAGAATATATATAATTATATGAAGTGATATATATATATTATATATATATAATCAAGCGGATATATATGTATATATAATGCGATATATATATATATACTATATATACTATATATATAATATATATGATATACTCATTATAGCAATATATATATATATATTTGTCATGATATATTAAGTTTATATATAGATACTCATATACGTACTATATATATATATATATATAGTGTTCTAACTAAGGATCAATTATATTATACAGCCTTTTGATAAGGCTTTACATATCGACATTAGTATATAATATATTTAATATATATAATCATTATATATATATATATATATACTTCTTATATGAGCAGTATATATATATATAAATATATGTCTATATTATATATATATTATACAATTATAGTATATATCTTATCGCGAGTATTCGTATGTATATATAAACATAAACATAACTCAATCAAATATTTACATGTATATACATTCACACCCTTAGATGAGACATCAAGAGCACGTTAATACTAGTCTTAATAATAATATAAAAATATTTACTATCCTATAGTTCTATTTACATTCACAGTCACAGCCTTTGATGAGTCTTCAAGTAGCAAAAAATATTGCTACGTAAGAAACAAAATATAAAGATAAATCTATGTACAAATAAATGTATATACGTAAACCACACACACACTTACACAATTACACTTACACACACACACACACACACACACACACACACACACATATATTCTTTTATATCTATATATTTATATATATTTATAATATATATATATGTAGATATATATTATTATATATCTATTTTTATATATATATATATATTAACATATATATATATTATATATATATATTATAATATATATCTGGATATTGTATATATTATGATTATTATATATATATCTTTGTATATACATCTATTATATTATATAACTATATGATATTATTATATATATTAATTACAATATTTTTATACATATTTATATAAATAGATAGATATTAATATATTTACAAACATACATCTATTGAAATCTACATAAACATACATCCATATATACACTCATTTATATTTTTATATACATATATATATTTATATATATAATATATATATATATATATTTATATATATTTATATATCATAATCATCTATAAACACACACACAGACACACCCACCCACACGCACAGACACACCCACCCACACGCACAGACACAAACACAAAACACCCCCACCAACACACACACAAACACACACATACAAACACACACACCACATATTATGTATATATATAATATATTTATATATATCTTA
>NW_028234404.1:46450889-46453389 GCF_977035675.1 Penaeus japonicus | reverse complement strand
ATATATATTTATTATATATTTATTTATATATATATTTTTACACATATATTTATATATATAATATATATATTATATACATATATATATGTTATGTGTTGTGTGTGTGTGTGTGTGTGTGTGTGTGTGTGTGTGTGTGTGTTGTGTGTGTGTGTGTTGTGTGTGTGGTGTATGTGTGTGTATGTGTATGTGTATGTGGTATGCGTTGTGAATGTTAAGTATATGTGGTGGATATATATATATATATATATTTATATATATATATCATATTATATATATATATAAAATATGTAAAATAAATAAATAAATATATATATATATATATTATTCATATATAATAGACACATATACATAGATATATATATCAATATATATTATATATATATATATAATATATATTATATATTATATGTATTTATATTATCTATACATATATACATATATATACCTTTATATCATATATATTTAATAGATTCCATTTATAAATTAATATATACATAATATATCATATATTATATAAATTTATATATATAATTATACAAATCATATATATGGAAATATATATATATTTTATCTATTATTATATTATATATATATAAATAATATAATACATCTATATACCTATATATTATATATATATATATATATATATATTTAAATATACCAATATTATATATATATATATATATATAATATATATATATTATATATATATATATTATATATAACAACAAACCACACACCCACACGCACAAGACACACACACCACACACACACACACAACACCCACACACCTCAAGACCCCCACCCACACAACATATATATATGGGTGTGTGTGTGTGGTGTGTGGTTTATGTGTGTGTGGTTGTGAGTGTGTGAGTGTGTGAGTGTGTGTGTGCTGTGTGTATGTGTATGTGTATGTGTATGTGTATGTGTAAGTGTGTGTGTTGTGTGTGTTTATTGAGTGTGTGTGTGTGTGTATGTATATAATATATAAATATAAATTATACATGAAATAAATAATTATACATATATATAAATATATATATAAATATATATAAATATGTATATATATATATTTTATATATATTTTTATCCATATCATATATATTATAGTTATACATATACATATATATTTATATATATTATATTTACATATAAATCTATTGCAGCTATGTATGTATGTATATATATATATATATATAAATAACTATATATATATTAATATCTGTCTATTATATACATTTACAGATAAATATAAGATATTTATGTATATAGTATATTTATGTATTATATATGTATTAAATATATTTCGTGGGGATATTATATATATATATATATATATAATTATATATATATATCTTTATACTCGCACACATCTATAACATAACATACCATATCTATCTTATTATATAAATATATATATATATATATATCTATATATATATCTATACACATATATATATTTTCAATATTATATATATTTATATTACATATAGTACATATATAAAATGTAGATATATTATATATATATATATTTAAACAAACAACAACACACACTTATCATAGCTTTTATATATTTATATATATATATATTATATATATATATATATTTATATATATATATATGTATATACATATATAAATATAAATAATAATATAATTATATAAATTTATATATATTTAATATGGTATATTCCTATATATATTATATATAAATATACATATATATTATATATCTATTTATATATATTATTATGTATATATACAAATTATATCCCACACACACACAAAATATATATATATATTATAAAATATATATTATATATATATATTATATATATATAAATATAATCTATATTGTGTGTGTGCATGTGTCTGCGTATGCGTAAGGGGTATGTGTATGTGTATGAGTATGTGCATGTGCATGTGTGTGTGTGTGTGTGTGTGTTGTGTGTGTGTGGGGTGTGTGTGCTGTGTGTGTGTGTGGTGTTGTGTGTGGGTGTGTGTGTGTGTGAGTGTGTGTGTATGGTGTGTGTATTATATATATATATACATTATATTTATATAAATATATTTTATATATATTTATATATCATATATAATTATAGTATATATATATAATCTTCTATTTATTACACACAAACATAAATAAATAAATATATATATATAATAAATATAAATATGTATATATATATATATATACATATATATGTACACACATTTACTTATATATATATATTATATATATATATATATATAATATATATAAATATATATATATATGTATGTATTGTGTTTATATTTGTGTGTGTGGGTGAGGGTTTATGTCGTATATGTATAATATAAATATATAAATTTATATTTATATAATATATATATATATTAATTTAGATATATTAAATACATATATATATATTATTTATGTATATGATGTTATGGGTGTATATGGTGTAATTGGTTATCCATATATAATGTGTGTTATTGTATATATATCTATAAA
>NW_028234404.1:46433389-46438389 GCF_977035675.1 Penaeus japonicus | reverse complement strand
CTGATTGCTTTCCGAGTGTCAATAACCGCCTTAGGTATACCTTTGCTCCGGCTTGTTTCTCGTGTGTCCGCGTCCTTCTCACGTGGCCACGACGGGGCTCAGGTGGCTCTGGGCTGACTCATGTGTCCACCTCGACTTCAAGTGTCGATTTGTTCATTATCTTTTTTTTTCTTTTCTTTTTTTCTCTCTTTTTTTTGCCTCGGTCTATCTGTTTGTTTGACACACGACTCCCTCTCCCTTGCTTTGGCATAATTCCGCTCGTTTCATGGGTCGATTAGCCTGCTGCGCTTTGAAAACTTCGCTGACTGTGGCACCCCCGAAGACACAGCTCCCCTGGTTGGCATTCGGACAGGTTAATTAAACTAATGAGAACAACTTTGTCAGCGTAGGAAATTTTATATGCAGGCTCCTTTTCATTCATGATTTCACAAGGCGTTAATGATTTCTTGTCTTTCTTTTTTCTTTTTCTGTTTTTTTTTTTTTTTTTTTTTTTTTACTTGTAGGATTACGTGGTGATTACGCCTGGATGCAATGTCTACGATTCCCTCGTCATTCAAGTTATCAACAGCCAACGTGAATATTGATGTACATAGCACATATAGCCGTAGTTATTCCCTTTGATAAACCTCCTCCAAGGCACGCTTCCTCTCTTCCAACCCTCCGGTTCGAATACTCAACTATCACTTAATCTGCTACAGAGCCCCATTTTTTCACGATTGACCTCTCTCGTTTAAACAGATTACTTAACATCTAATCTCAACACCAGCATCAAATGCTTCCTCTCCTCCAATGACCTAACATGCTTGCTAATCATTCTCCCTTTAAAATACAATTATAACCTCCACATAGCCTCAACAAATACACCCTATCCTAGATTCTTAACCTAACCTAGCTAATTAATCTTTCTTTGAGTGCCACCACAGCCTCAACATAGCCCCTTCTTCCCGGCCTAGTCCTAGCCCCACCATCGGTTCACGCTAATAACACATCCGGGGACCACGTTCCTAACGGCCGTGCTAAGGGCTTTGTTATTAAAACTGCCACCAATACCGCTCTGCCATTTAATTACACACGCAAATCCCCTCCGTTCACGCATTTCCATAACTCAATGAGCATATTCCGGCGGCGTATGTGCGTTCCGGACTTCTTTGCATATTCCAAAAATTTCATATGGTTCTCCGGCATCGGGGCTTTCTTACCCCCTTGCATAAAAGAGAGGAGTTACCAGAGGGGGAGAGTATAGGGGGGAGAGAGATGTACAAAATGCGACAGTATACCTCTGCCCCCACTCGAGGCTCGTTCGATGACGATCCGGTCTCACCCGCCACGCTACCCGCCCACATACGAACGTTTCCATGGCAACGCGAACATCAAACGTATGCAAAGTATTACAAATTCAAATTCAAATTTCCTATAAAAGAGTGCAATCATATGAAATGTTCTGCAGTGCGTGCAACTATATTTAATACGACATTGGAACTTTATTTTGACAAACCCGGCCTAGAGGCGCGGACATCAAAAAGCTCACTGGGGCCTGTGACGCTGAGGCACGTTTGTGCTCCTCTTCGTCGAAAATCATCCGAAAAAATAAATATGTTACCACTTAGCCCTCGCACCAGCTCCCCCCTCACACCCCTACATACATCACTCTCCCCTCCCCCACCCCTCTCCCCCTCCCTCCCCCACCCCTCTTCCCCTCCCTCCCCCACCCCTCTTCCCCTTCCTCCCCTCATCCCCTTCCTCTTCTTCCCCTTTCCCCTCATATCAAGAATCCCTTTCAAGGCTAAGGGAACAGAGAGCACCTGCCCGGCGGCGAATCCCCTCAAATTACAGGTGGTATGAAACAGAATTACAGTTAGGTGTGATGTAGGGTAGATCTACGGGGGAAGTGACAATGGCACGTGGTGTGGGTGGGGGGTGTAGAGGGGAGAAGGGGACGGCAGACGAGGGGAGCAAGGGAAGAGTAGGTGTAGTAGTGGTAGTAGTAGTAGTAGCAGTAGCAGTAGTAGTAGTAGTAGCAGTAGTAGCAGTAGTAGTAGTAGTAGTAGTAGTAGTAGTAGTAGTAGTAATAGTAGTAGGAGGAGGAGGAGGAAGAGGAGGAGGAGGAGGAAAAGGAGGAGGAGGAGGAAGAGGAGGAGTGAGGAGAGGCTTCGGCCCCCCGTCGGAGAGGAGGAGGGGTCTCCTTGCCTTCCGGCCGCGCCGGTGCATCCTCTGCTTCGTTGCCATCCTCTTCCTCGTCGTCTCTTCCTCCTCCTCTCCTCTTTCCGTTCGTCGTTTTCCGCGATAAGGAAGAAGAAGAGAAGGATGAAGAGGAGGAGGGAATGAAGAGGACGAGGAGGAGGAGGACGACGACGAGGAAGAGGGAGAGGAAGAGGGGGAAGAGAAAGAGGACGAGGAAGAGGAGGAGGAGGAGGAGAAGGGGGGGGGGGCGGTCAATGTCGTGTTGAAGTTATGAGTCAGCTGGTAGAGGGGAATGTGAAGGCAGATGGTATGGAAAGAAAAGGCGGTGACAGGTGGTGTGGCAGAGCAGTGAGGGTAGTTAATATGCGCGAGGGGAAAGGTGAAGGGGAGTGAGGTGACGGTGATGATTCTGAGGTTGTTAGTTCGTGTCGTTGATCGTGATGATGACACACCATTATCATCACTATTCCCACCACCGTCATCATCACTACCACCAGTATTATCACTACTCCTATCATTATCATCATCACCGCGATCATAATCATCACCACTACCACGATCATCATCGCTACTCCAACCACCACCACCATCGCCATCCTCACAACCACTACCATCACACTTTTCACCACCATCATCATCCTAATCAACATCACCACCGTCACCATCATCATCATCATCATCGTATTTCAACATCTAAAAAACAAGAAAAAAAAAGAAGAAAGAAATAAAGCCATAACGGTCTAGAAATATGCAAGCAAGAAGGAGAACCTTTGATCATGCTTTCAAGAACAGCTTATATTCCAAGAAGGTTATCAACGATTTCCATGCAAGCACTACCAAGCAGGCGAGTGAAATTCCTGGGATAACACGTGCATTTCCGCGAACATGCGTGTCTTCACTGTGCATGGCAAAAAAGGGCACTGAGAGTTATTGTAGAAATGAAAGGATAATTCTTTGAAAAGTAAAAAAAAAGAAAAAAAAAAAGAAAAAGAAATTTCGACGGTAAATTGCTGATAACAGATAACAATAGTGATGGTGATGACGATCATGATTATCATTCTTTATCATCACTAGTGGTAGTAGCATGATGATGATATGCTATTATTATCATTACTATTATCATTCTTATCATTATCATAACTATTATCATCATTATTATAATGATCAATATCATCATCATCATTATCATTGTTATCATTATTATCATCATTACTATCATTAACATAATTATTATTATGACTGATGTTATAATATCATTCATTAGTATCATTTTTTTTGTTTATTATAATCATCATCATTGCTATTATCAATATATTGCAGTTGTTGTTCCTATGACTTATCAAGATTATCAAATGAAATATCGAATTTGTCATAGTTACCGTAATTATCAAAATGTATTTATCTACTTATCATTGTTGTTCTTGTTGTCTTTCAGTGTATGTCTTGTTAGAACGTTTTCGTTTTATTTTGCTCTATTTACACACACACACACATACATTTATATATACATTACACACACACACACACACACACACACACACACACATATATATATATATATATATATATATATATATATATATATATATATATATATAATATATAGATATACATATATACATATATATACATATATATACGAGCATATATATGTATAGATATACATATACACATATATAAGTATATATACATATACATATAAATATATATGTATATTTATAGTATATATATATATATATAATATATATATATATATACACATATATATACATATAGTATATATACATATAACGAGTCTATACATATATATGTATATATATATGTATACATATATATATGTATATACATTATGTAATATATATATTATATATATATATATTATATATAGTGATATATATATATGATATATATATATATATAATATATATGTGTGTGTTGTGTGTGTTTGTAATGTGTGTGTGTATACATATATATGGTGCGTGTGCGTGCGTTGCGTGCTGCGTGCGTGGTGTGTGTGTGTGTGTGTGTTGTGTGTGGGGGCGTGTGGTTGTGTGTGTGTGTGTGTGTGTGTGTGTGTGTGTGTGTGTGTGAGTTTTGTGTGAGTGTGTGGTGAGTGTGTTTGTATGTGTGTGTGCATGTGTGTGTGTGCGTGTGTGTGTGTTGTGGGTTTTGTGTCGGTTGTGTGTGTGTGTGTGTGTGTGTGAGGTGTGTGTGTTTTGTGTGTGTGTGCGTAAATGACGTGTGCGTGTGTATATATATATATATATATATATATATATATATATATATATATATATATATATATATATACAAATATATAATGAAAAAATAATCTAATGATTTTGATAATGAAAATGTTAGTAATAGCAACAATGAAAATACTAATTTGTAAGAATCTGTTTCTTTCAAGCTTACGTTTACTTAGGCTCTCTCTCTCTCTCTCTCTCTCTCTCTCTCTCTCTCTCTCTCTCTCTCTCTCTCTCTCTCTCTCTCTCTCTCTCTCTCTCTCGCTCTCTCTCTCTCTCACACACACACACTTGCACACACACACACACACACACACACACACATACACAGACGCATACACACACACACACACACACACACACACACACACACACACACAGACATGCACACACGCACATACACATACACATAAACACAAACACACACCGTAAAAGAGAGAGAGAGACAGAGAGAGAGAGACAGCGAGAGAGAGAAAGAGAGAGAGAGAGAGAGAGAGAGAGAGAGAGAGAGAAGATAGAGAGAAGTAGAAGGAGAAGAGAAAGGAGAAGGGGAGGGAGCGAGAGGGAGAGAGA
>NW_028234404.1:46428506-46431006 GCF_977035675.1 Penaeus japonicus | reverse complement strand
CCATTGGCTTGTTTCATATATATAAACATATTTCTATAGTCTTTGTATGTACCATTCATATTGTGTAAGGCTGCATTATAATCAGAGAAGCTGGCTACAGATACGTATCAATTGAACATAATTACCAGAAGAATCACTACCTGAAACAAAGGTTGGAACACATTCTACAACATAGAATGCCTCAGAAACACCATTTTCATATACGAAACGAGACAGCCTCGGCCGTATCTCATTATAGAGATTGCAGCCGTAATGTTATCGAGGTTAGTCATTAGGAAACCGTGCCAAAAACCTTCTTCATTGCGATTTACATTTCTGCATGTTGATTTATGCAAACGAAAATATGATGATGCCTGCGACTATCATGCATATATCATGATATGTCTTAACGTATGTTCTATTCTAAGTATTGATCCACTGCTCCTTTGGAAATGCTTTCAGACCAGCATGTTTGCCAGTCAACATAAGTCAAATCTGATACTTCCAACAATGCTATGGCAGTCTGAATATTCATGTACTTTAATACAGTTTTGTAATGATAATATTCCGTAAAAAGTGTCCCTAGAGCCTTATATCAGACCACGCCATAACAGGGAAACATCATTCGCATCTATAGGCCCTATTTTTTTTTTTTTTCTACACAACCAGTGAAGAATTTGTGCTAATTTCAGGATATGCTATTAATTGAGAAATCTTGTTTTACCTACCCAATAAGAATGTAATGAATATACAATTTAATTCAGCCTTGTATCTTACGCCTGCATATCAGTTTAACAATACAAGGGGTGACGTTTCCACTTTACTGATGTAATGGCACCCCATTCATTTTGTAACAATACGGGCACATGTTCTCATTCTTTAAGCGTATGGACAGAGACTTCTGTTTCGTGTGTTTATTAACGTACTTTCATTTAGTATGTGGACCCTATATTTCAACCCTATGAGTGTTTAAGGATACACTTTCATCATGGAAGTTATGAACATACAGTTAATTCTACTAAGTGTATGGGCACGCACTTCCATTTTGTGAGAGGGTAAGCTTATGCAACTAGCATGTTGAAGGTTTTAGTGAAATTAAATAACGTCAGACCCTTTCAGCCATGGTGGAACAATCGCCTGAGGATGGAACACTTCAAGGAACTGCTTCCATCTCCCTGCAGGCCTCAAGTAGGCCCAATCCACCATCTTATGCAGGTGTTGGTACGTGCCTCCATCTTACTGGTGTGCGGCAACTGTAGAGTAACCCTCACCCCCCCATGCCCCTCCCTTCCCCTATCCCCCCCGATGGCCTGGGGGGAGGTACCATCGCACCACCGACCACCACTACGGCCTCACCAACTGTTGCCAACTTGCTCCCATTTGTGCCGTGCCCACCAACCACCCTCCTTCCCATACACCCTCGCCCTCGCTGACCATAGAGGGAGGGAAGCACGGGCCGGGCTGGAATATATAATGAGGCTATGGTAATGAGGGAGCGAGGGACGGCTTGCCCCCTCCACTGCCCCCGTCAGGGCCCCCTCTGATGGCTCGAGAATTACCGGGGAGGGAGGGAGGGAGGGGGAGACAGGGGGGAAGGAGGGGAGCGCGGTAGTGGTAGATGATGTGGGGGACGTGAGGCGTCGGGAGGGATGGGAGGAATGGAGGAAGGAGGGAGCGGGGAGGGAGGGAGGGAGGGAGAGAGGAGCAGGAGGGGAGGCGAGGGGATCATTCACACCCTCAAGCCAAACTACTTCTTGAGGTGAAGTGAGATAAGGTAACGCCAGCACACACACCAACACCCTCCTCGTGAAATGTACACGAGTGAAGCACCACAAGGCTGCGTCAAGATAGGATACCCAGCCAGTGATGGAAGGAAGCGAGGGTATTCCCCCACTACCTTCCTATCCCTTACCCCCCCCCCCCTCTCCGCCGCAAACCACGTGTGTGGACCGGCCGTCAGCACTCAACCCTTCTCTATGCCTCCCTCTCCTCGTCGTCCTCCTCCTCCTCCCTTTCCTCCTCCTCCTACTCCCTCTACCTCCTCCCCTCCTCCCCCCGGCCCGGCCAGCCGTCCAGCCTCCCCAGCGACTGCCAGAGGCCGCCAGGGCCAGCGTGTTGGCCGCCGCCGCGACCGACGCTCCGGCTGTCCGGGTCCTCCACGCCGCCGCCGCTCTCAAACTCACGCAAAACAAAATGGCCGTCTCCCGCGTGTGCAAAATGGCCGCGGCTACTTAATGTCCAGTGCGGCCTGTCGGACCCCACACACCTCCAGGGGACACGCTGGCCACCCGTGCTACATCAAAGCACTTCATTTTCGTGGCCAGCCTCCCGCGTGTGGCGCCTGGAGCCTCGTTTCCCTTTGCGACGTCATTGCTTATCGATCGTACGCCTGCGTATCTGCCACGTCATCCCCAGCTGCATGCAAATCCGCTCAAACTCATATAAGGACAAATAAGGAGGTGTGGAAGGCAGGGCGCACACGGAGCCGAGCGAGCGAGATCGCCCCCGCGCCTCGCCTCGG
>NW_028234404.1:46411006-46418506 GCF_977035675.1 Penaeus japonicus | reverse complement strand
TTGTGTATTATATGTGTGTTATCTATATCGGGGATTGCATGATTTAGATAAAAGATCTAAATCTAATGATTTATTTAAAAAAAAAATAATAATAATTGACTTGATTTAAGATACCCCTCCATATCAATTAACGAATCAAACGTATCAGCAGTATAATCTGTAAAGTAATATGTTTCGCTCCTCTTGTTTTTAATCTAGCCTTTTGCTTAGTTATGGATTAATCTGCGTATAATGTTAAACGAGCTTAAAATGAAGATTTCCTCTCTCTCAGAATTATGCTTGTCACTCTTACTAACGTTGTCATCATCATTGCTACTATTATTATTAGTAGTGGCAGTTTGTAGGAGCAATAGTAGTAAAAGTAGTAATATTGCATTGCTATTATCATTAATCTTATTTTGTTATGTATATGTTTCATCGTTATCAGTAATATATCATCATTACTATTGTTCTTATCATTATTATTGTTTTAAACAAAGAAATTAAGCAAATATCCATAGAAAAAATATTCTTGGCTTTAATCATAATCCTCGTGATCAGTGTTTGTATCAGAAATGTGTGCATTCACGATATGAAACAAAAACACACGTTTTGCTTCCTTTTGTCCCAAGGCAGTTCCTCAAATTCGAGCTAGTGGCTTGAAAAAATCTCCTAATGCCTGAAGATGAAACAACTACAGACAGTAGTTGCTGCACTGCTGAAATGACTTCCCTGTCCAGTAAACATTTCCTTACGGACTCATTAATTAACTCTAAAGGCATGAAAAGGTGAGCTTTTGATCAATGTCTTGAAGTTAGGATAGTTAAGAGTGATGGTAGCCAGTGGCCAGTGGTCGTTTGACCGGTTAAAACATGTTTTAATCAGGTTGGCTTGTGTGTGTGTGTGTGTGTGTGTGTGTGTGTGTGTGTGTGTGTGTGTGTGTGTGTGTGTGTGTGTGTTAGTGTCTGTGTGCGTGTGTTAACAAAGCACGTTTTTCACACAATTTGTATAATAAAGGCATCCCATCTCGATGACTTTGTCCTCCAAGGAATCAGCCTTTATAATTCCACGTTGCAGTCGATGATGCTCAGAGGTAAGAGGCCCATATGCACTATGCACCACACAGGCCCAGGCATATGCCGGCTCTTGGAACGTCCCTTGCCCACCGCCAGGGAAGATGGCCGGCCTTCCGCATCAACATTTCAGGAACCTTAACGGACCGGACTCGAACATGTGTAGGTCGTGCCCCTGGGACGGCTTACTCGACCGAGGTGCTGTTTGCAGTGACGTTAACGGAAGCATTTTATAGTGCTGCTTGTGCCTGCCTGTTTCCCTGTGCACCAAGGCGATGCTTAGCGCTGTCAGACAGGCGCTGATGGAATGACCATATATCTTACAATGGGGCAGGGATGGCTGTTCGCTTAGCTTGCTGAATGTATTACTTATAGCACAAGTCCCTCGACTGAAATTTACAGTGTTGATCAAAACTGCCTTAGGGTTGCACTGACTGTCCTGAGACTGGTGTTTATAACCGGGAGAGTGTTTACAATTTTCACTGCAGAGATGGTGTCTTTTTTGGATTTGATTTCCGACCTGAAAACCATTACTGCACTGCTTTCATACGGATTATGCTTGCGTATTATAGGACCAGTGTTTAAATTGGAGATGGAGCTTGCATTAGTGATAGTGCTTTCAGTGGAGCTAGTGCTTGCAATGGTAAAAGTGGGCTGAATTAAAGATCGGACGGCATTGCTTGTATTAGCAATGGTACATGTCCTAGGATTGGTCACAATGCTTTTACTGTGAATGGTGGCTTTCCAGGATGGTGGCACTTTTTACATCATGAAGGGTACTTGCAATGTATGAAGAACAGTAAGAGATCCTACTGTTGACCTTATACATGTAATATATATATATACAATTTATATATATATATATATATATATATATATATATATATATATATATATATATATATATATGCATACATGAGAGAGAGAGAGAGAGAGAGAGAGAGAGAGAGAGAGAGAGAGAGAGAGAGAGAGAAAGAGAGAGAGAGAGAGATGCAGAGAGAGACAAAGACAACGAGACAGAGATAGGAATATAGATAGAGATAGAAAAAAAGAAAATAGATAAACAAAGAGAGAGGGTCACATCACCCAACCCTTCGACAAGAATCGAAGCAAATACTGCAAAATGAAATGCAGAGAGAGGTTACGAGCGACGTTTCCTCACTCGCATTACATGTGATCACGTATTTCTTACAGCGACGACAAAGGGATTAAGACAGAGAGGAAATTGCTCAGACATTGCACAGAGCGTCTTGAAACCGACCCACAAAGTATCGGCGCCACGAGGAATAAGGCAGGGCAGAGGGGGGTGGGATGCCCCTCCCGATAAAAAGGCAACTTTATAGTGCCTAAGTGCCACAACGCACGCCCGTCTCCCAAGAATTCAAGGATTTACTCATCTATTTCGCGGTAAATCTGCTCTGTCACGTGACATGTAAACTGACCTCCCGACCTCCTCTCGCCCACGACGTCTGGGTTTAGCCGAAAAAAGTACTTTCCTCCTGTCTGCTCACAAAGGCTTTCATACGATATCCCTTCTCACTTGCAGGCTGCTTGCTCGCATCCTCGGAGGCGTGCCTGAAAAGAACAGGCGAGAGGAATCTGTGCGAACGACAAGTGAGAAACAAGTATTTCCGTTAGACAGAAAAAAAGGTGCAATGGAAGGAGATGGAGCCCATGTATAAAAAGAAAAAGAAGAAGAAGACCGACGATGAAGAGGAGGGAGAGTGACGTGATAAATTGGGCACAAGCGCCTGGCGGGAACAGCACGACGACGCTGGCGACCAACCCGAGAGCCTATCTGTTGCTGGCGAAGGAGGAGGAGAAACACAAGCCATGGAGATCCCCGCCGCCCCCACCTCAGCCCGGGGAACTCAACACCAAATCTCAGTTAGGAATCGGGTACCGCCCATGGCAAAAACGACCACCATGTGCACCTCCCGTTTGGGGCTGCTTCCGTTTGGGGGGCCCTCCCTTCTCCTCTTGTGGCACTGGCATTACCAACGCCGACCGGCAGTGCCTTCAGTGGCTCAGCACGGTGCCACCAGATGCTGTTGTTAGTGTCAGAGTCATTGACGGGTAATAATCACTAACACACTGGCTGCGGACACTGTTGCAAAGCACAGTGAATTCTTCCCCCTCGACTCTTCTTGTCTGCTGACGACAATTTTGCCAAGAAATCCCTTGGCATTACTGAACCATCAAGATCGTGACCACTACGGCCAAACTGCAGCCTTATCTATTGGGATTTATCATTTCTACTATTCATGCTCTAGAATACGTTCCTACACCCGTTGATGTTGTTCTTCATGTATGGTAAATGTCTGTCTTCACCATACCACTATTACTATTCAACTGCAAACATAATTACTGTCCCACACTATTACACCACACTATCCCAGCCTGTTGTTCAAAGACCAAGAAAGCTTGAGTCAATAAGGGAATATCATAAAAGAAACAGCAACAAGTAGGCTGACCATGGCTACTATATCGAGTTCGTTTAAATGTCAAAGGATTTTTTTCCCTAATTTTATTCGAATTATAATACTAGACCACTCTGCCTCAAGACTATATAGAATAATAAGCTCTTTTAAACAGATATATAAACTAGCTACTTAGAGAGATCAATTAACTACTTAGATAGATCAATGGATAAAAAAACGAACACGAACCATAATCCAAAAGAGACAACAAGATAGAAAAAAAAGAAAAAAGAAAAAGCATGCATACACATAAATATTTTTCTAACGGTGTCCAACCAACCACCACCCAAAGAGACAAATCCAAAAACACAATGGCCATAATGGACATCACATATTTCATTTCAAACCACCGAAACCAGCCGCTACAAGTACACTCAGACCCAGCAAGTGCATCCAGCTGCGGCGACACCCAAGCCTCACGTACATCCTCCGTCTGTAAGTTGACACGAACTTGACGAGTGCAGCCGTCGCCAGCTCTCACCTCACACGCATGTCACTCACATCAATCACGAATCGAGAGAAATGCGTGGAATAGAGAGGGAGAGGGAGGGAGGGAGGGACAGAGAGAGAGAGAGAGCGAGAGAGAGAGAAGAGAGAGAGAGAGAGAGAGAGAGAGAGAGAGAGAGAGAGAGAGAGAGAGAGAGAGAGAGAGAGGAAGGAGAGACTGAGAGAGAGGAGAGAGAAGAGAGAGAGAGAGAGGAGAGAGAGAGAGAGGAGAGGAGAAGAAGAGAGAGAGGAGAGAGAGAGAGAGAGAAAAAGAGAGAGAGAGAGAGGAGAGAGAGAGAGAGAGAGAGAGGGGGAGAGAGAGAGAGAGAGAGAGAGAGAGAGAGAGAGAGAGAGAGAGAGAGAGAGAGAGAGAGAGAGAGAGAGAGAGAGAGAGAGAGAGAGAGGAAGAGAGAGAGAGGAAGAGAGAGAGAGGAGAGGAAGAGAGAGAGAGAGGAGAGGAAGAGAGAGAGAGAGGAGAGGAAGAGAGAGAGAGAGGGGGGAGGAAGAGAGAGAGAGGAGAGGAAGAGAGAGAGAGAGGAGAGAGAGAGAGAGAGAGAGAGAGAGAGAGAGAGAGAGAGAGAGAGAGAGAGAGAGAGAGAGAGAGAGAGAGGAGGGAGAAAGAGAGATTCATGAATAGTTTTATATATAAATATGTATATATATATATATATATATATATATATATATATATATATATATATATATATATATATACACATATATATATAAACGTGTGTGTACACACACACACACACACACACACACACACACACAAACACACACACAAACACACACACAAGAGAGAGAGAGAGAGAGAGAGAGAGAGAGAGAGAGAGAGAGAGAGAGAGAGAGAGAGAGAGAGAGAGAGAGAGAGAGAGAGAGAGAGAGAGAGAGAGAGAGAGAGAGAGAGGAGGGAGAAAGAAAGGGAAAGATTCATGAATACTTCTGTATATATGTATATATGTATATATATGTGTGTGTGTGTGTGTGTGTGTGTGTGTGTGTGTGTGTGTGTGTGTGTGTGTGTGTGTGTGTGTGTGTGTGTGTGTGTGTGCACAGGCGCACACACACACACACACAACAGCTTTCCCTCATCTAGTAAGGATCACACCATAATTTTGTTTATGTGAATGGCAATCATGGGGAATCATTCAGACAGAAACCCCAGCTCTTCTGTACAAAATTACTATGAAAAATGCTGACGGTTATGGGTGACAGACAGGTATGAGAAAGAAGTAAGCCTACCATGACAGAATGATTTCGCTGTAGGTAGTAGATTAGCAAATCATCAGTTGTGAGTAAATTGCTTGCTCAGTAGTTAGTGGACAGGGAAGACAAAAAGCTTCGAAGGATGAGACCATTACGGAATGAGACACAATTTGCTATGTGGTTAGTATCTGGAAACAGTAAGTACAAGGTAATGTATGCCCAGCTACAAGTGTAATGCAACCATTCAACGAGCCGAACAAAAACAAAAACAAAACACTGCAAAAATAGTCACCGTGTCTCTCTGAATCTACGCATGGTTTTCTGAATGGATAACACTAACTCAAGAATAAGAAAAGATACACAGACACCAGTCAGCCAGACCATGCGGGACGGAAATCCATGCGGCCATGTATGCCTTCCATATACACATACACATGACAAAATCAAATACTGTCTTAGGTCATTTACTACTTCTCTATGCTAATAATTATCACATACACCTTCCATGCTAAAATAAAGTACTTCCACTAACTATTACCACATCTATATATAGTTATTAGCCTTCTGTGTCTTTGCGCCTATCAGTTTATAGGATAAAGATCGAATAATGATAAAAGAGAACCTGCCAACATCAAAATCAAAATAATGAAAGGCGAACCATGAACCATCAATAGATTTAGTTTTCAGCTTTACTTTACCCTTATTTGCTTTACAGCTTATATTTTCGGATAGCTTTGGTAACTAGTTGTTTCCTCTTCGTTTCTTTGTTATCATCTTTAGAACGTAGTTTTATTCCATGTCCTTGTTTATCTTTCCAAATGCTTATCTTTTCATAGGAGTCGTTTGTTTGACTCGTTAGTTTTGCGTCATTGCAATGTTTTCCTTTACAACATTATTGACGGACTGCGAGTTCGTTTATGCCAAGCTGCAGTGTGTGTGTGTGTGTGTGTGTGTGTGTGTGTGTGTGTGTGTGTGTGTGTGTGTGTGTGTGTGTGTGTGTGTGTGTGTGTGTGTGTGTGTGTGTGTGTGTGTGTGTGTGTGTGTGTGTGTGTGTGTGTGTGTGTGTGTGTGTGTGTGTGTGTGTGTGTGTGTGTGTGTGTGTGTGTGTGTGTGTGTGCGTGTGTGCTTAAAAATATTTCAAAGATACAGGTATAAGCAAATACATAGAAGTGCTACAGATACTCCAATTCCATTGAAACACTACACACACAAAACATTATATCTGAAAGTTAAACAACACAGAGTTACCTCATGTCATCATTCGGCCCGGAAGTATTGAAGTAACCTCTAGGGGGATGACGCAAAATGGGTGGGTGGGGGGGAGGGGGTTAGTCCCGAGGTAATGTGTTTAGCCGTGAAACAAGACAAGGATTTCGGTCTTAAGGTTTCACCCCAGCAACAGTGACTGAGGTCTTACGTGAGCTATTGTTCTCGGACCGCTTGTGCCTACCAACTTGAAAACACATGTAGAGAAAAGGTCCACGTATATATATATGTGTGTGTGTGTGTGTTTGTATGTGTGTGTGTGTGTTTGTTTGTATGTATGTGTGTGTGTGTGTGTGTGTGTGTGTGTGTGTGTGTGTGTGTTTGCATGTGTGTATGTGTGTGTGTGTTTATGTGTGTATTTGTATGTGTGAGTGCGTTGTTTGTGTGTGTGTATGTTTATGTGTGTATTTGTATGTTTTTTTTGTGTGTATACGTGCGTATGTGTGTGTGTATGTATGTATGTATGTATGTATGTATGTATGTATGTATGTATGTTTGTATGTGTGTATGTATATATATACATATATGTATGTATATATATATGAAAATATTATATATATATACATTAGTGTATATATATATATATCTATCTATAAAGATATATTATATATATTAAATTATATATATGTGTGTATACATATAAATATATATATATATTTTCATATAAATATAAATATATCTCTCGCCCTTCTTGACTATAGTATAATGATGTCTGTCTTCTGTATATATATCCCCCCCTCCCTCTCTTTCTTTCTCTCTCTCTCTCTCTCTCTCTATCTATCTATCTATCTATCTATCTATCTCACTCTCTCTCTCTCCCCCCCTCTCCCTCTCTATCCCCCCACCTCTCTCTCTCTCCCCCCTCCCTCTCTCTCTCTCTCTCCTCTCTCTCTTCCCCCCCTCTCTCTCCTCTCTCTCTCCCCCCCTCTCTCTCCTCTCTCTCTCTCCCCCCCCCCACCTCTCTCTCTCTCTCTCTCTCTCTCTCTCTCTAACCCCCTCTCCCTCTC
>NW_028234404.1:46333506-46338506 GCF_977035675.1 Penaeus japonicus | reverse complement strand
CTATGACGGTTATAATACTGATGATTATAATTATCATAAAAATGATGATACTATTAATGACCATTGTCAATAATGGAAATGATAACAATATTGCTAATAATAACAATAAGAATTATCATCATTACCACTATTAAGATTTTTATTATCATTGTCACTATTAGTAGTAGTATATCTGTTATTATTATCAATGTAATTATAATTATTGATATCAACATTAAGATTAATAACAAAAGAACAATAATTAATAGTAAAGTATCTGGCAAAGTATGTTATAACTGCCATACATGGTAATGGACGTTGTAGAAGTAACACCAAAGAGGAAAAAAATAAAATTGAAATGAAGAGAGCAACAGAGAGCAACAAAGAGCAATATTCCTCATGATCATCACCGTAATAACACCACCAATAAGACAAATTATTACAGCAACATTAGCTATGCAAAATTACTAATAACACAGTACGGCACAATTGAAACACAACTAATGATAATAAGAACAATCAGAACGACATCAATGCAACAAAAACTATGATATCAATGATAGGAATAATGACAATAATAACAACAGTGAATACCATGACAAGAAGGGAGCAGCTTAATGTATACTGGCTGTGTAGTTATAGAGTTTAATAGAAGAACAAAAACAAGAGCATAAAGAATACTGAGTGATTAAATGCATATTTCTAATAGCGTATCCTACCAATGTCAATAGCATAAAAATAGTAACTTCCACCGACCAGAAACAACCATTACTAAAAAATAAAGCATACTCGATCTGAAACAGCATGGCATACTCGTGACTCTTGCAGAAATCATTAAAACTACAACACGGATGCCTACCACAGGGATACTACCACTTGTCCTCCGACCACTTCTAGTACTACATTTTATGACCACCAACACCAATACTTCCTGCTACTACCATCGCTACTGCTACCACAACTACTACCCCTACCACCAACACTACCACTACTACAGTAGGGGTAGTGTAGCTACTCCTATCATTTAAGCTACTATGACTAGTACTATTCAAAATTATCAAGCTGATAAAATAGTATAAAAAAAAATCATAATAAAATGCAGAGGGAAACTGTAATAATGATAGTAATAAGATAAATGAAAATTGTAATGATGAAAGTAATAATAATAAAGATAATTATAATAATAATGATAATAATAATAATAATAATGACAGTGATGATAACAATAATAATAATCATCAAAATAATAATAATGACAATAAAAATAATCATAAAAATGATAAAAAATATTGAAAACAATAATAACAAAAATGATGATAATAGTAATAATTATACAAATAATAAAATTTCAAAATTAAAAAAATAAAAACAATAATTAGGATCAAGATATAATAATAACAATGATATTGGTAATAAAAACATAAATAATTTTAACAGTAACGACAACATCAATAATAATAATGGTTATAAGTTATCATAATGACAATAATGAACTATTGATATCAATAGTAAAAAAATATATATATATCATCAGTAATATTAAAACTAATTATTACAATCAGTAATATTGAAAATGCACTATTATTTTTAAAAATTATAGCGATAATGACACTGACAAAATAATAATATTATCATTAATAATGATAATAAGAAGAATAAGAATAAGAATAATAGCAATAATAATCATCATCATAACAATGATACTATTAAATATCATTATCATAATTGTAAGGATGATAATAATAATAACTATCATAATTGTAGGGATGATAATGATAATTATCATAATGATAATTACAAAAAAAATAAAATACTGATAGTATCAATGATAATGATAAATCAATAATAAGTATGATAGTAAAGAAACAAAGTGATGAAAATAATAACAATAATAGTGGTGGAAATAATAATAATAACATTAATAATAATAATAATAATAATAATAATAATAACAATAACAATAATAATGATGATAATAATAATAGTAAAAATAACAATCCTAATGATAAAAAAATAATTATAATAATAATAAAAATAATAAAATAAAAATAATAGTAATAGAATAATCACAGATTGTTTCTGATATTAAATCTGTAATAATTTAATAATCGTTATAGCATTAATAACTATAAAAAATAACAATCACAACAATAATTATCTGTAACAAATATTGTCACTAATATGATTAAAAACACCACTACAAAATGTTATCTACTATAGTAGTTGCAGGCATTTTGTTATGTAATTGTTATCCTCCCTTATTATCTGTATTATTTTACTCATATCATCATTAATTTAAACATTAATATTTGTTTCACTCCAATGTTTTTATTTTTTATAGCTGTTGCTGTTATTAGGCCTACCATCATCATCATCATCTTCCATATCGTTGTAATTTTTATCTATAGACTGTTTGAAACTATCATCATTATTATTCCTGTCAATGATTTATCAACACAGGTAATATTATAATCAATCGTTATTTTCGTTGTCATTTTGAACAACATTGGTACTATTTCTTAACAATATGATTTTATATCAAAATTAATGATATCTGTTTTATGCATTATCATAACATCAATGTTACCATCACTTATTTTATTCCCACCATTGTAATTTTTTGGCAAAATAGGTTATAATAACACTGCTTCTGTAGCCATAATATCTTTTATAACTTTCCTTGTAAGAAACTCAATAATGCACATTTATTTCATCATTTTCAGTAGCTCAGTTTTCCTCTCACAGAAAACGGAAAGATCTTTTTTTAAATATACAAAATGAAAAACCGAAAAAAAATATGTAGTACTAAAAATGAATGTAGTAGAAAGCATGCTAGTCTATGCTGCATTATGATGTAGAGTATTATGTTAAAGGTATCACTGGTTTAGTATATGTTTCAAAAATATATGATAAATAAACAAATGTATAATATGTGTTTCTTTCCTTTTAGTTTAAATTGAAAAGGAGACGTCATTGCACAATAACAATTTCTACCATACTAGCCCTATCATCACCATACTTTTTTAAAAACACCAGCTTATGCAAAAAATTGTCACTGTAATTTTGCCTTTTCATCATCACTCTGTCATATGCAATCAGGTTGATAATAAAAGTCATAACTGCATCACAACATCAGCGATGCCGGTAGTAAAAGTTGAGGTAATTAAAAACAAAATTCAAACACTGAATCTAGTCATATGTTTAATTACAGTATATCACATTTTAATGTGACATTTACATGAAGCAAATCCATACGATCAAGTATTGCACAATTACATCAAAATTGTTGCTAGCGCGGAGTGCATCTAATAAACATTAGCATTGTGACATTTGCTGCAGCTTGCACGAATATATTCCCTGCTATTTATCTAACCGGTAACAAAATAGAGCCAGAATTATTATTCCATCACAAGCCGGCATAACCAATATTTTTGTGGACGTCACGAGAGCGAAGGATCATTAGCGGATGACGGTGAAAAATAACATTCACCATCACAGGGAATCAACGTTTAATTCGGACGTGAGATCCTTCTCCGCGCTCTTTTTTTCTCGCTCGCGTCGGCCCACTTAGTTCAAATGGAAACTAAACCCTGATATGCAGGGATTATATTATTCTACATTGTGTCGACAAAAGTATTAATTTTTAGTTTCCGCTATGGCTGGTTCCGAATAAACATCCATTAATACAGAACGCAATTTCAAATGCATTATATTACACCAATTTCGGGAGCTTTTGTATTGATTACACAAGCAAACAGAGCAAACGTATTGCATATTTTCCGTGAATATTAAAATACGGTAATATTTCAGAAATACAGTTACACGATCGTGATTAAAAAGGATACATCCATTCACTCATGGCTGCCGAGAATTTGGGAGTTTTTCCAAAATTTTGTGACCGAGATTAATCTAAAAAGTTATAGAAATCGCCCCATAGTTACAGTGGCATGTTGCAAATATTTGTAATTGGGCCTTTCAGTGCTTGGGCGGGCACGGCTGTAGCAGTTGATACAATATGCGGTGATGCCAGTCGCCGGCACCGCACGCAATGTCACCTATTATTGCAGGCACGGCTCGTATTCGCCAGAGGTCGGGGCCGGACCTCACGAGCCGACAGGAGATGGCAGGCCTGGGGATTAGCGCTGCCTATAATAACGAGATAAGATTTATACAGGTGATCAAGGCGTATTCCTGTTCTTTTGCATCGTACATCTGGTAACCGGGGCGTCACCATGCACTCTGCTTGCTTTCACGGCCTGAGTTGCCAGTTGTGCGTCTTTCTGCCACTGTTTACATCATGCTTTCGGGGGGGAATATACGCACCTATTCTATAACGACACACATACTACTGATTGTCCAACTTGGGGGGAGCGGCAACATGGGTTTTATGGTATTTCTTAAGAAACAGCTTCTCTAAAAATAGAAAGTCAAGGGTTTGCTTTCAGCACATACGGCATCTGCGTGACGTCATGCATGCAACATTCACCAGCAGATGGCAGCACGGGGTGCAAGCATTTTTGGATTGAATTTCATGACAAACGAAAAAAATACATATAAGCCGCGAAAAGGTCAACACAGTAATAAAAAACGAACAAATTACCCCATCTCGTTATTGGCTGACCTTTCCGTGTCACCAGTCTACAGTCTGCAGCAGGCACATCTACAGCACCGAAAAAAAGACTATTGTCTACGAATTCCTGCCCTGCACTTACTGCGAGGACGTGCGACGACGGAGCGAGCGATCGAGCGAACGACAGAGGGAGAGAGAGCGATTCCGAGAAACAGTCTTCGGAAAAAGGCAAACACGACTTCCTTCTTACCGTCACCGCAGCCTCAGGAGTCGGGCGTGAGGGGGAGGGGGGTTGGGTGACGGGCATGGGGAGGTGGGTGTGGGTGTGAGGGGGTTGGGTGGGGAGGAGTGACAGCAGTAGCGGCAGTAGTAGTAGTGGTAGTGGTAGTGGTAGTGGTAGTGGTAGTGGTAGTAGAAGTAGTAGTAGTCGTAGGCGTGCCACGGTCGCAGA
>NW_028234404.1:46313506-46316006 GCF_977035675.1 Penaeus japonicus | reverse complement strand
CTCCCTTTCCCTCCATCCTTACTGCTTTCTCTCTCCCTCTTTCCCTCCATCCTTATTGCTTTATCCTTCCCTCTTTCCCTCCATCCTTGCTGCTTTCTCTCTCCCTCCTCCCCTCCATCCTTATTGCTTTCTCTCTCTCCCTTTCCCTCCATCCTTACTGCTTTCTCTCTCTCCCTTTCCCTCCATCCTTACTGCTTTCTCTCTCTCCCTTTCCCTCCATCCTTATTGCTTTCTCTCTCCTTCTTTCCTTCCATCCTTACTGCTTTCTCTCTCCCTCCTTCCCTCCATCCTTACTGCTTCCTCTCTCCCTCTTTCCCTCCATCCTTACTACTTTCTCTTTCCCTCTTTCCCTCCATCCTTACTGCTTTCTCTCTCCCTCTTTCCCTCCATCCTTGCTGCTTTCTCTCTCCCTCCTCCCCTCCATCCTTACTGCTTTCTCTCTCCCTCTTTCCCTCCATCCTTGCTGCTTTCTCTCTCCCTCCTCCCCTCCATCCTTACTGCTTTCTCTCTCCCTCTTTCCCTCCATCCTTACTGCTTTCTCTCTCCCTCTTTCCCTCCATCTTTGCTGCTTTCTCTCTCCCTCTTTCCTTCCATCCTTGCTGCTTTCTCTCTCCCTCTTTCCCTCCATCCTTGCTGTTTTTTCTCTCCCTCTTTCCCTCCATCCTTGCTGCTTTTTCTCTCCCTCTTTCCCTCCATCCTTGCTGCTTTCTCTCTCCCTCTTTCCCTCCATCCTTGCTGCTTTCTCTCTCCCTCTTTCCCTCCATCCTTGCTGCTTTCTCTCTCCCTCTTTCCCTCCATCCTTACTGCTTTCTCTCTCCCTCTTTCCCTCTATCCTTACTGCTTTCTCTCATCCTCTTTCCCTCCATCCTTACTGTTTTCTCTCTTCCTCCTTCCCTCCATCCGTCCACCCCTTTCTCCTTCTCTCCCTCCATCGCTTTCCCTCTCCAATTGCAGTTCCTTATCTTCACCACCCACTCCATCTCCCTCTTTCTTTCCACTTTCATCTCCACCTCCCACTATCACTCCCTCTTCCTTTCTACCTTCATCTTCATCACCTCTCTTCCATCTTCATCCCCCACTCTATCTCTCTATCTTCATCCTCATCTCCATCTTTGTCTCCCACTCCCCTTCCGTCTCCCTTTTCCCTTTCCCCCTTCACTTCCATCTTCATTTTCCTCTCCCTCTCCCTATCTTCATATCCTCTCCCTTTTACCTTTCCCCCTTCACTTCCATCTTCATTTTCCTCTCCCTCTCCCTATCTTCATATCCTATCTCGAATACGTTCATCCTTGAATTTGAGTCAGCTTCCCGTCCTGTAGCTGCAAGGGAGTATTTTCTTGTTAACCGCGTCTTAGAGAACACGGATCTAACTGGGTGTCACGAGGCATACAGTATCATCGAAAATGTTTCGACTTAATACGTCAATTTTGATGACGATGACTGCTATGATGATGGGGTTGTGACGGAATAATTCTAACGGCGAGATGCATGGGTATTACAATTAAAAAGCAACAGATGGTAATTTTGATGATGATAATTATGATTCAATTTTAAAAAATGATAATGAATAAAAATAACAAAGATGATAATGATTATGACGATGATGATGACGATAATAATACCTGTAACAATAATAATAATGATAGTGATATAGATATCATTAACGATAATAATATTGTCTAATAGCAATAGAAAGCAGAGTAGGCTACTAGTAGTAAATACAATAGCAATATAATAATTACAATAACTGCAACAATAATAATAATAATGATAATAGAGTAAGTAATTTTACTGCTGCAATAAATTATAACATTTACAATCTCTGTTGTTGCTATTACCATCCTACAAATTACCTGTATAACAATTAATAAGATAATAATAATATCAATGCCACAGAACATAAACAAATGACTTTTTTCGTCCGAAGGCATGCGCATGACATCACAGATTAATGGAAAAGACATGAATGAAAATTAATAATGTCACAGAACAAGACATGCAACGGACAGATTTCGACGTTGTATTTACACCAAAATTATCACACGTGCGATCACGACGACGATGATGATAAATAACAACAAACGTACTGGCACTGCCCAATAGCTAATTCTGCATCATTCCTTTCCTCCATTTGTCCCTCCAGAACTCACGTGGTGCCCCGCCACCAGACAAATGTCTCCGGGCACCAGGGCTCCGGGTTGAGGAACACCAATCAAAACATAAACCACAGACACGTCTTGTCTCCACTGATAAGACAAGCCCAAAACCTCAGCCAACCGCACGACCAGACCCACGCAGCCTCTTGATACTTTATCTCACACCATTGGAGGAGAGGGCAGAGTGGGGGGAGGGGGGAGGGGGAGGGGGAGAGGGAAGGAGAGGGAGAGGGAGAGGGAGAGGGAGAGAGAGAGAGAAAGAGAGAGAGAGTTTCAGAGCCAGAAGGGGGCGATATCACTGAGGGTGGGGGAGTTCAGAACACTAATTCTGGCGATTTAGAGTT
>NW_028234404.1:46273506-46276006 GCF_977035675.1 Penaeus japonicus | reverse complement strand
TAGAAGAAATCTCATGGTTATTAAGCAATTGCTTCTGTAAACAGTGAACCTCACACGCAGTCTATCACGCCGTTGATAGGGAAACTGTTGCAGATTTTGTCCTTATTATTTTTAGTATCATGTTGTTACTGTTACTTGTCATCCTACTATTTTACTACTACTATTGTTACCATTAAAATCATCATCACAGTCATCAATATCATTCTCATCAGCATTATAGGTTGTGAGATTATTTACATTATTCAATGTCGGAGATTTGATAATTTCGCACCAGATAGTGACTTTTAGGAGAAATTTGCAATAGTTTAGGAAAGGTCATAAGGAGAAATTATAAACATGCAATTAACGTTAACTAAATAAAACACCTACAGTAATAACATTTAACGATAATGATTTATAATAATGATAGTAATAATGATAATAGAGTAGCAGTAGTAGCAGCAGTAATGAGAATAATGATAATAATACTAACACAACAAAAACAAAATCAATAATAAAGACAATAAAAAAGAACGGCAAATCAATAACACTGATTTATATAGTTGTTTGTAACCAAGATGAACAGGCAGCGCGGATCTACAACAACCTGACCCACACACACATCCTTCGAAAAAAATGGGTGTGAACATGAGCGTTCAACGAGTCTATTTGTCAAGTGTCATCTCTCTAAATGCTAAATATCAATTACGAGGAGGAGGATGTAGTACCTTCCGTCACAATGTTTTACGTGGCGCAGTCAACCGACCATTTCTATAGTAATATTACCATCCGAGACACATTTCAGCTGACAAAGCACTTGAATTAAGTGTTTTTATAGGAACGAAATGCATGACCGGATAATCTTCGGCGGTAACATGTCATTAGTCGCCGTAATGACAGGGAAATTCGCCATTACGGGCGGTTCGAACGAAGAAACGCCATTATCGGTCGTCCGGGGCGGCGGGAAATAACACTATTAAATCACTCCGCGAGGCACGTCCTATTACAGGGCTCTCGAAGGGCAGGGCGACGGCGGCGGCCCTTTGCTGTAACATCACACCGCTTGTTACTTAGATAAGCACCTTCATAACTGCACTTGGCCCACTCACCACGGCGGACGCTCTCGCTCATTCCTCCATCGTGCAGGTGTCCAGGGGCAATGTCGATCCTCCTGTTGCACGATCGCTAAATAAATTCGGCCTTTTCCAGGCTCACTTTTGGTTTGAGTGCGAAACGATTTCGTCAAAAAGGATGCCAGATCTCCCGCCGTACTTACAATTTTTTCTTTCAAACTATAATGTCTTCTGACACTGACTTCAGTCGAGTGCAGCACTCAGATTTCACAAGAGACGCTATACGTCCTCTGTCATTAGGCGAAACAATAAGCTTTCCAAATATGATATGATCACGTCCCAAATTACCTGAATTGCAATCCCCTTCTAGCATTCATCCAATTATGTTCATTATATAAAGTATATCATGGCAGCGTCCTTGCTGATATATATCTACACCACATCTATGAATAAATTTACATGTCGAGCCCTGGATTACTTTTCTCGTCTTCGGGAGTAGAACCACACTACAGGGAAGCAACTACCATCATTACTACCTGCAAAGTTAGTTACCATTCTTCACACATTCATATAAAAACAGCATTTTGGTTACAAGCGTATCGCAGTTCGTTTCAATCTGCAACGGTCCCTCTATCAGGTAAGCAAATATACGAATTAGTTGATAAAAAGGGGGAATAAAAACGCCAAACTGTCAATACTACCTAATTGAATAACGACCCGACACTGCAGATTCTACTCGTGTTGAACACTTATTTCAAATCCAGCACCGAAACTTGACCAGGGGCTTTACCGAGAGTCATCATTTTCACGGGGTACCACGTAAAGATACCACACCCTCGTCCGGAAACCATCAGCGACAACTACGACCTGGTAAACAAAGAGATTAGTATCAGCCGGCCGCTACCTGATACCCGGCGAACAATGCCGCCGTTATCAACATGCTAACAAGTAGCCATCGCCGTCACATACGACTCAGCAAACAATGACACTGCAAATTCGCCATCCTAAGAGATAGCCATCGCCGCCGACCGGTAAACAGCGTACCATCGTCATCAACAGCCAAGATAGATAGATATACGCCACAACCTATCAACTAACCGACCACAACGTCACCACCATCTTCCCTATCGGACGCCCATCTCGCTTTCCTGACCCATGAACCAAAACAAGCTGTGGAAAATCATTTCCTCTGACAAATGTCAGTTTCTTCTGGCTCTCAGCAACCACACACGCGCGTGATGGCTCGCCACACACACACATCCACGAGTGTAACTTCAGGTAACATCAGGTTTATATCGTCCTTTCATTTTACATTGTAATTATCAATTTAAGGACAATCTATCAGGAATTCACTCATCCCAGACGACCCTTTACGTAATTGTTATTCTCACACCGTCAATTATGTGATTGCTATTACAAAACCGATTACATAATAAATTTCGCGAGCA
>NW_028234404.1:46246006-46253506 GCF_977035675.1 Penaeus japonicus | reverse complement strand
CCAACCTCGAGCAGGACAGCTGGAGAGGCTGGTGGAAATTTCCGCGCGTGACGCGTAATGAAAAGGGGTGTATAAAGCCTATTTTTTCACTCTTCATTGTCTCCCTTTGCTTTCACCACCTACCTTGAGATATGTAAGACACAATAAGTCTGTTATTTTCAAAGCCTGAAGTAAAAAAAATAATAAAAATAAAAATAAATAAATAAAATAAAAAACGCAAAAATGTAAACGACGAGACCCAAGTCATTTATTAACAGAATCAAGATCTTGTGCAACGTCAAATCTCGCCAAGCACACCACGCACTATCAAAGAAACGAGCAGCTTGGAGATGTAAGTTTCATTTACACGGCGACTCGATCCATTATTCCCTGTTCCCTTTGGCCAAACGGTCGCCTTAACCAGTCGTACACGTTCCAGACTAATATAACGTGCGATTCCTAGACCATCAACGCCTGTAATCTCATGACTCCTACTTGCATAAGATGATTGTCAATTCCAGTATTTAATTAGTGATGACGAGCTGAGGCCGAGTGATTATTCACAAGTGAACCATACTGGAAAACATGTGTCATCCTATGTTATCCTTAGCGTGAGGGGAAAAAATAAATAAAGAAATAAAAGAAAATATACAGCTGAACCTTTATCGCATTTCACTTTTTAAGGATGGTTGGTGTGACGTAAATAAGGTCAGTTCCTTAGGACTATTTCTCGGCTCTGGTTTAACACATATCTCCAAAACTCTAAGCACTAATGCTTCTTATTTAACTTTTTCTTCAGTTATGTAGGGGATAACCTTCGCTTGGATGTTATTAGTTTATTAACAATAAACCGTTTCATTGTTAGAATTTCGGGATAATAAGCCCTAATCTATAGTGGGCTGAGTAGCTTTACTGCTAAGTGCGCGGAGAGAAACACTAAAATCGTGAATTGCCCCTGAACTTCCTGGAGCAAACTACCTGACCAAGTGGGTTCTGCTCAGTGTTCCCCAGTAGGTTAGGTTAGGCAAGGCCAGGTTAGGTTTGGGAGACCGAGACGCATAGGGACGGAGATTCTAACATAACTGCGAACCCGACTAGGTTACTACTCTTGCGTGAATGCGAGGTTAGATTAACTTACTTTACGTTAGGCTGAGTTGGGTTAGGTACCGGAGAACTCAGAGATTCTCCCGTTTAAGCTACTGGTACTGCGAAAATGAACAATCTACATTTCATCACTAGGCCTATTCTGTACATACTATACCTACATGAACTGGATGTTTTCTGCTTTTGGTATAACTCGGAATATAGTTTTCCTTTTCAGTCACTTTGCCCACAAGATCGATAAATCGTTTAACCCTGACTCGAGAAATGCCTCCCTACACGACCACGTCACACGGGGGTTGACCTACAATATATGAAATACGATAGTCATTTTCATTCTCTCGACTTCTGTTATAATAACAAAGAACCCCTATTGCGGGTAAGTCATCCTTGCTGGAGAAGCACTCTATATGTTATGCTTTTTTTTTTCTTTATCCAACTACTTATTCGCTTCTATTCCACCGTATTTCTAAGATAGTATTTTCATGTAACAAAGGCTGTCCAAATCAGGAAGGTTTTTAATTCAGTCATGAGAGAAAAAGTACCTTCATCCAGTCAATGGGAAGAACACTGATTCACGACTTTATAATCATTGAGATTATTATTCTAATCGGTATGACTGCACAGCCGGCAATATCGTCGTTGATCATATACAAAACCAAGATTAAGAGAGCTATAAACATGCACTGTGTTCGTGATATAAAAGTCATATGATACTCACGAAATTCATAATCAAATAGCAACATGAGCGATGGCAATGATGATAACTCTAACAATCACACACTGCAGACTGAAAGCTACGATTCCCTTTCAAGTATATATTTGCCAACTTGGTGCTGCGGGGCTTGGCACTTGCACATTGCACAAGGAGAATTGTCCATAAACTATGTGACGTAATTACTTATATTTACGGTTAATCATCAGGCGCCAAAAAGGTTTTAAAAGGCGATCGGTATGTTTCAGCCAATATCACAGAGGAACGAAAGTATTTCAAAGCCTATGTAAAATCTGGCATGTACAGAATCGTGAAAGGAGAGAAAAAAGACCAGAATACTGCTTTTGCAGACCATCATGCTAGCAAAAAGTAGCAGTAGCCCTCTCGACCCTCGTATGAATTGAATAAAATGGGTCTTCGCGAGACGTCTCAGGTATCACAAAGAGAGAGTATTCAGGTATATTATTAATAGAAATGAAGTCGAGCCTCACCTCTGGTTTACAGGTCTCGGACAGCAGCTCTCTGTTTAGGTATCCGTGAAAGGCGTAAGTGTTGCTGTTTGATAAAACACCCACACCCAACACCCACCCACCCATCCAAACACACACACACACACACACACACACACACACACACACACACACACACACACACACACACACACACACACACACCATTAATCCACTGGAACTAGGCAGCCTTCTACTTTATTACATCTGTCTTTGTCAGTTATGTTTGTTCATATCCCAAAGAGCTATGAATCATCAAAGAAGCAAGGATATATGTTTTTTGTTTTTTTACCATAAAGTGCTTATTGGAGATAACGCATTGGATATAGACCTTTCTTCATTCTTGGCATCGGATTACTGTCAAGAGTAGCTTGCAAACAGCGCTCTACCTTGACGGACCTCGTGTGACCTTTGCGCGACCTGCTCAAGAATTCCCTGCCAGCTGACGTAGATTAACATGAACCTTGGTATATTTATAGCTTACTCGGCTTGCTTGCTCGCATGACCTCATCCTGCAGGATCCTGAATTGCATCCTTTGAGGGCTACTTTTGTCGAATAATATGATCGAGTTGTCTTTTCATTATTACCAATATCTAACAAGAGACCTTCCTCGGTGCCTTACGTTCCACATCCCGTGCACGTGATCTGCCTGCCCGCATGACTCCTCCGTGACTTCAAATAAAGGCTTCAATAAGCTTCACATAAATGTATTCGATTTCAGTCCATTTCTGCGCGCACAATGCTCTTGTCCAGCGACGCAAAAAGAGAGCCACCGATAAAAATAGTCGCAGCTCAACATCCATTCCATCTCCTACGCTTTCTTCGGCGGGCGCGCAGTGACTCGAGGCGGAGGGCTTGTATCACCCGTATCTTAACTTCCCCAGCCCCACCCCACTCCACCCCCACCCCAATCCACCCCCGAGCACACCGCGTCGAACGTTGACAAATATCATCAATTAAGTATCGAAATTACGCCCGGGCGGAGGCACACTCCTCGCTCGTATTTCAGCCCAATAGCTCGTAATCGCCGTTGCCTGGGATGGGCGTGCTCCTCTCGCCTCATCCACATTTCTCAGACGCAAGACACAGACGAGGTATATTTCTTGGCCTGGACTGACCTGTGAGCATCTCGCTGAAATTACTCTACAGACGCTTAGACACATGCAGTATTTTGAACAATAAACAATGTTTTTTTTAGAGGGGAAGAGGGAGGGGGGCCGAGTAGGAACTACTTAACAAACCATCATCATCGGCGTGTAATAAAAATGGTAAGGCAGTGGGGTGATTTCTTCAATAAGAGCTTTCATGAATGCAGTAATGCACAGACAACACGCAGAAGGAAAGGAAAAAATATAAATCAATATGACCTTCGATAACATTGCTTGGACTGGATTATCAGTGAAAGTAAACAAAACAAACAAAACCGTATTACAGACAGACAGATAAACGAACAGATGCAGAAAGACAGACAGACAGACGAACAGACGCAGACACTGACAGACACGCAAACACAAACACACACACACACACACACACACACACACACAAAAGGAGCAAGATCCCACATAGAAATTACCAATGAAAAGCAGGAACTGGCAGCGCAATCACAGGCGTATAACGAATTGGCAAATCAGAGTCTGAAAACCAAGTAGCAAGGATTGCAGCAAGGAAAGATGTTGACTGCTGTTGCTTGCACTTTGTTCACCAAGGAAAATATATGCGAGGAGAACAAGGAAAAAGCAATGGTACTATTTTGAGACTGTCCAATGTAATATCTTTGGAGCAGATCCCTCAGCAAGAGTGAAAGATGGCAGTACTTTATACTGAGAACAGTCTAAAAAAAGAAAAGAAATCAGTTCTCAGCTTCTCAAAACGAAGGCATATCAGGCTGGGTCTGAATAATAGGTCGTGCACTCCTGTTGCGAAATCATTTGCACCGAGCTGAGAAGAAGAAAGTCCGCTCCTCCAGACGCTCGTTTCTTTTTTTCGACGTTTGATGTTTCATCTGCGCCTCTTTTCCTCCTGTCTGTTTTGTCTGTTTGTCTTCGTGGCCATCTCACTCTTTGTCTCTGACTCTATCTTCTCTCTACTCTCATATCACTCTCACTCTCACTCTGTCTCTCTCTCTAATTCACACATTTCTCTCTCTCTCTCTCTCTCTCTCTCTCTCTCTCTCTCTCTCTCTCTGTATATATATATATATATATATATATATATATATATATATATATATATATATATATATTTCCTTCCCCCTCTCCCTCTCCCCCTGAATAAGTAAATGTGTGTGAATCAGCCTGACCCGTTCCCCTTGCTTTTTCTTTCATCCATCTACTCCTCTGCTTTTGTCCGCCTGCCTGCCAGGGAAGTCTAAATATACTCAATGCAGAAAGAAAGGAAGAAAATAGGAAAAGAACATCACAACGGCCTTCGAATGAGCTTTACATGACGCAACTAACGGGAAACATAACACGTGACGCCTGGCACTGTCTGAGTAATATGACATCTGGCTCTTCCTTAATAAGGTGATGTACGACTTCTACGTCCCCGGGGCATCAGATTCCGTGATGTATAATGCAGGAGACCACATCACAACGTTGCGTGGGTCATCCCTGGTTGTGGATTAATCATAAATGTTTTCGTTCTCACGATTTTCCTATCTCTCGACTAATCATTCATCAGTCGCTGGATCTTGTTCAACAGAAAGAACCGAGAGCTAAACTTGTAGCCACACGAGACAGATGGGATTAGCATGATCAAACTCGGGTATTGATTGGTTATTGAAGCGGCAGTGACATCCAATAGGAGAGAGATTGGATAAGTAGGGCTAGTCTCCAAGCCCTGCGAGGTGTATCGACGGAGCTAACTTTGTACAAGTATGTGTAAGATCAAGATACAAGAGCGTGGACGCGGGCCAGATTTCAGCGGTCGGAAAGTTTTAGACTCTTCACGGAATATGAAGAGGAACTCGTCGGAGTATATGACTTGGACAAACAGAAAACTGCTTAAGACTTTAAGCATGAGCGAATTTATTTACTTTACGAAGTAGTCATTGTTACAAATCTAGGAACAAATTGTACACTACAGCTAAACGAATAAGAAATTATTAAAGTTACAGAATATACAGAAAGAAGGATCTTCAAATGACAGAACCGGCACAGAATCATCGAGAAACCAAGGGCCAGGCTCCCAGTTTATCGGCTTGACATTCAATGTAGTTTTTTTCCAGAAGAAACCACAAGTGGTGCTTAGAGCCAATATTTTTTTGTATATATTGCCGATAATGGTATACTAACACTCGGGTTTTTGCTTCGTGGATAATGCTTGAATAGAATATGTAATAATTAAACAAAAGCATGTATTTCCATGTACTTTCCTAGAAAACACTTGATTTTGTACAGGGATCTAACCGATACCATTTTGTCTTTGTCACGACGACGAAAACTTTCCTCTCTCCAGTATTTTACTCACAACTAACAATCACCATTAGTCCTATGTCAAGATCCCGTTGGTTACGACCTTGTAAACAAGGAAGTGTATAAATTCCTTAAGAATTTTCGATAGCAGAGCGAAAATACTCAGAAAAAAAAGCGAACGCCAACTCTTTGAATGCCTGCTGAAGAGGCCACAAAAGGGCGCAAGACAGAATAAATGTTAGTGCAGCGAGAGCAAGAAACCTAACTTGGACTTCCCCGTCACTTCCTATGTCGATTGATTTCCTTAAATAACCTTTTTTTCAACTATTTTCCATGAAGGACCTTACCTTGTCAACTGTTTTCCATAAATGACCTTTCTATGTCAACCATTTACCACGAATGACCTATGTTCATTGTTTTCTATAAATGACCTACGTCAGTTGATTTCCATTGATGATCCTTTTATGTCAACTGTTTTCCCCGAGGGACCTTTCCAAGTCAAATGTTTTCCATAAAGAACCTTTCTATGTCAGCCGTCGTATCCTTATCTGCTACATTAAATTGTATACAGTTACTCAATATAGGACTTATCTTCCCCTTCCTGTCTTTCTATTCTCTCAACGAAAACACAAACAAGTAGATAACCGTCTATGGAATGGAGCCTGCTAGGTGTGTTTTTCCATTCTAAGGCTTTTTATCTATATTTGACAAGTACGCCCTGCGCTTTTATTTGTAGATATTCTACTTGATCGAGCGAAAATCGACCGCAAGGAGAACTTTCGATTGAGGAAATATGAGAGATGCTGTCATCTGAAATGCCGGGTGATAACCGAAACCCCAAACTGCCAAAACGACAAACACGAAGCAGACGTAACAAAAGTACGATCGATGGTAGATTACATTCAAAGTTACTGACAGTAATTATCAAATACAACTGAACAATACATGGAAAAGAAAAGGAAGAGGAACATCAGCAGGCCTAATATACATATTTTGTCTAAACCGTGACAGTCGGTGATGAACCAATGTCAATCAGCAGAACGAAGGGAGAGGGTGTTTGTTGAGACGAAACAAAGGCGTTGTCCATAGCTGGGATTACTGTTTGGAAGTTTCCGTCGGTACTGTTTGCTTCCGTGACGTCATTCCTTTTCAGACGTGGCACGCGGTCGATCGGAGGATTCATAATTTAGTCGTGGCATATCAGGGAGGGGTTTGTCATCGCCGAGGGTAAAGAGATTTCAAACTCTGTATGACGTTTTGACATTGGTTCCAACGTTGAATATTTCATCACGTCACTTATGCCCACATCAATAATCGAGGATGTACGATCAGACACGAGGAAGGCTCTACCCAGATGCGAACCGCAGACGTCAACGTCCTGCACGACATCCAAAAGCCTTCGACCCCCAGCCAAACAGACGCCGCGACCTAACTTGACCCCGCACTGCGCCATGAGACTCGACATTCGCATCACCGAAGTCACATTCTCCTCACGCGCGCCGAATAGCCTCACAGTTAGATCATCCTTCACATATAGTCGTCTGCATTATTGTTGCCTTGCACGCAGCTTATACTCTGACCAGGATTCCTGCAATATCATATTTACAAAAGTCATACATATATCATACTCATAAAAGCCCCTGACCATACTGCTTGCCAGCTACAAGCTTACACCAGCCGTGAACTGACACATGCGAAGACGTACGTGAAGCCTGGTACAAACCGAACGAGAAGTAAGTACTTTGCCTTCTTTATCTTCTGACTGAGCCAGGAAAAAAA
>NW_028234404.1:46213506-46216006 GCF_977035675.1 Penaeus japonicus | reverse complement strand
AATGATAAGTATTATATAATTATCATTATTGACGAAAATAATTATTAAACTATTACTACTATTACCGATGATTATAATGATATTGAGCAACATTAGCAAACATGTTTCTGTTCCAGAGAGAGAGAGGGGGAGAGAGAAAGAAGAAGAATAAAAAGAAAGACAGACAGACAGATAGCCAGATAGAGAGATAGAGAGATAGATATATAGAGAAAGAGAGAGAGAGAGAGAGAGAGAGAGAGAGAGAGAGAGAGAGAGAGAGAGAGAGAGAGAGAGAGAGAGAGAGAGAGAGAGAGAGAGAGAGAGAGAGAGAGAGAGAGAGAGAGAGAGTGAGAGAGAGAGAGAGAGAGAGAGAGAGAGAGAGAGAGAGAGAGAGAGGAAGAGTCAAATTTGAGGCACGATGCAAGGAAGTTACACCTATTAATAGCTCAGAAGTGCAGAAAAAGACCATCAGATGGTATATATTTTACTTCGAGATACAGAGGAGAAATGTAAAGAAAAAAAGGTCCCACCTCTCTTCCCGACGCCAGCGTAAACAGATAAATATCCCCATCCCTCTAAAACCATAAATATGTTCCATGGGCTACCACCCCCATGCTTGGTTTCATGCCAAACGATCACAGTTCGCTGATAATTTCCCGTCAAATGCACATTCCGAAACTTTCGCTCGGTCGCCGTGAACCCCTTAAGTAACGTAAACAAACAAACAAACAAAAAAAAATTTCTCCATTTCACGCCAAATAAAACGCAAGATAAACATAGCATAGAGAACACATCTGAAGAACTTGAAGACTTTCTCGAAAATGTATTGTTCCTCTTGCTCTGAAGTCTGACATGTTCGGAGACATACAGTCAGAATATTCCCCACTTGGGATTCATTTTCCCCTCACATTTCTCCGCGCTGACCTATATCCCCAGACCATGAGACCAACTAAGCTTTCCGTGGTGATCTCGGGTCGCAGGAAGGCAGCGAACCGTTTTTTTTTTTTTCTTTTTTTTTCTCCATGGTGTGTGTGTGTGTGAAAAAAATATATATATACCCACATATATATATCTATGTGGTGTATAGTGAATACTTGTGTATATTTATATATATATATATTATATATATTATATATATATATATATATATATTATATATCTATAGAGGAGAGAGCGAGAGAGAGAGAGAGGGAGAGACGAGAGGACGGAGTGAGGCGGCGGAGGACGAAGAGAGAGAGAGGGAGAGGAGGAGGAGGGGTGAGCAGACGGAGAGACTCGAGTGAGTGAGAGAGGAGGAGGGGTTGAGAGAATGATTCGGGAGAAGAAGGAGAGGAGGGGTTGGAGATGAGAGAGGGGAGAGAGAGAGGAGAGAGATTGAGAGTGTTGAGGAGGAGGAGGGGAGGCATGAGTGAAGGTGAGAGAGAGAGTCATATGAGCTAGTAGTCAATTATATGGATCTCTTTTTTCAACTGGTATCATCTGAAATCTTCCTAACTGTCGCTTTGCTGTCTGTTCAGATCGCAAAGTAGTTCCAAAATCTGGTTTATTGCCTGAAACGAAATGAAAAGTGGGAGAAATGATCGGCCAAATACCCAAATCTAATCAATAACGGAAAACAAGGCAGACAGATTGACAAGCAAACGGACAGAAGATGGACAAGCACTAAGTAACCTTATCCTGACGATACAGACACCCGAAAAATAGTTATTTCAGAAATGTCTCCGTTGAAAGTTATATGGTTCATTCTATCCAAGCTCTATCGCAAAAACCGTAAAACCGTTCAAATTTTAATAAAAAAATCGAAGTTTAGTCAGAGTTAAAGTTGATGCAGTGGTATAGAGTAGAGAGTAGATGAGCCGTTACTGTAATTCTGTAACCACGACGTAAAAATATCGTAAGTGAAATATCTAAATCTATAAACACACCTAAAAACTGGCAATTCTCTTGTAACAATTGTACAATACATAAAAAAAAACATACACCAGACATTCAAATTCATATACAAATCACGTAATAAAACATAAAGAGTTATGTTATCAACTCTCCACCCCATCACGAAAGAGAGAAGAAACAAGATCCACATATTAGATAATATGTAGACCAAGGGAAATGGCCTCCGCTCTCCTCGGTGCCAGGGTAAGCAGAGATCCCATGAAACTGACCGTTATGTAAGTTGGTCTTTTATCCACCCTCTTGGCTAATTGCACAGGCTTGGGCTAACTCTGATACTGTTGGTATATTGTCTGAATAGTATATTCTAAAATCATATACCACGGATATAACAGAATTGTATCTTTTAGTACGTCGGTTGAAATGAAATAATCACTTAGCTTTTTGTGTTTCATGCAGGTGGCCTGATTGGTGCTTTAGTTTTATTACGCTCTTTATCTCCTAAAATTATAGTGCTTCACAAATCTAGGACATAACATAATCATATCATCTATTACATCATATGGTATCAAATATTACATAACCTCTTTTACTCCATGAATAGTAGTCTGAATGGCTTTATCACATGATA
>NW_028234404.1:46193905-46196405 GCF_977035675.1 Penaeus japonicus | reverse complement strand
GAGAGAGAGAGAGAGAAAAAGGAGAAGGAGAAGAGAAGAGGAGAGAGAGAGAGAAAGAGAGTGAGAGAGCGAGAGAGCGGGAGGGAGAGCGAGAGTGGGCAGGCCAGGGGGGGAAAGGGCCCGAGTGCTCCCCTACCTGCGCTAGCTCGTGTCGGCCCGGACCGCCTCTTCGAACCACCAATACCCCCACCTCCGTAACCCTCCGTCCGCCCCTCCTCACTCCCACTGCCCAGGGCGTTCGTGAGCGGCGTGTCACGTCGGCCCCTCCGCGAGGGAGTTCCCTTCGAGGCGCCCACATAGGGTTTCCCTGATCGATGTTTGGATTAGCGAAGGTGGACGTGTTCCCGGGGTGCGCTGGGACGGCACTGCGATGCGTGTGGCAACTGGACATTCCGACTTTTTAAACTGCTGGAGGTGTGGGTCTTAATGTGGCCCCCTAAAACCGAAATCGCACAGGCCTCGCAGGATGCCTCTTCCCGCATTGCCTGTCGGCGGCCGCAAGTCGGTCCGAGGAGGGAAGAAAACACCGGGAAGGACACCGACGTCAGAAGCAGGCGCGGCTGCTGGTCATCTTTCTCCTCGGAACCAGCTGCCATCTCCTCCTCCTCCTCCTCCCTCCTCCCCTTTCTCCTCCTCTTCTCCTATTCCTCTTCCTATTCCTATTCCTCTTCCTCCTCCTCCTCCTCCTCCTCCTCAGACAAAGCTCGGTATAATTATAAAATTACGTAAATACTCATTCTTTTCATTCTGGGTGGAAGGGGGGAGGGGGGCAGGTGGAGGATATGAAAAGGGGATGGTGGAGTGGGTTTGGGGGAGTTGTGGAATAAGAGGGGATAAAGAAGAGAAAAAAGATGAAGAAGGGTGGAGGAAGAAAGAAAAATAAAAAGGGAGAGGCGGACGAAAAAGAAGAAATGAGGGAGGAGGAAGATGCAAATTTGGAAAAACGAGAAGGAAGAGAAGGGGGAGGAGAGAAAGTTTAATTTATCTCTCACTGACTTTTCATGCGAGAGGGGAAAAATCCCCTTCAAAGTCTCTCTCAAACCCCCTCGACTCCCTCGCCTTCAAAATACCAATGGCCAAGACGAAAAAAAGGAAAAAAAAAAGCGAAATTATGATTTCAGGGAAAAACGAAGCTTTCTCAAAGAACAAAACAAAATTTGTATCGTGTTAGGCTTGTGTGTGTGTGAGTGTGTGTGTGTGTGTGTGTGTGTGTGTGTGTGTGTTGTGTGTGTGTGGGGGTTTGGTGTGTGTTGTGTGTGTGTGCACAGACATATGGACTCACACACACACAACACACCCCACACTACATATTTTATATATATATATATTTTATATATATTTATATATTTATTGTATATAAAATATTCATTAATTTGTATGTATATATGTATATTATATTTATAAGATATTATATGTATTATTTTATATTAAATAACATTTTGATATTTTATAGTTTAAAATATATATATATTTATATTATGTATATATATATTTATAATACTACATATCATACTTAAACACACACACTTTCATGCATAATATAGCCCCAAATTTTGTATGTGTGTGTATTTATATATGTTATATATAATATTTTTATATATTTATGGGTTTATTTATATTTTTTTAGTATATTTATTAGTTTTTTATATTAATATATATAAAAAATTAAAGTATAGATATAATTATATATATTATTTTATTTTAAAATTTATATTTATATAATAGTTTATAATTTATATTTATATATATTAGTTATACATATTTTTTTTCAGATACACACCGTCAAGCAGAGATTGTATAGGAAACTTTACATATGTATAGTATGTATGTTTATATTATTATATAGATAATTTATATATATTATTTATACATTTTTATATATATATATATTTAATATTATTTGTATATATATATATTTTGATTGTTATAGATTAAACGTATATTTTATTATATATTTAATTAATATTTAAGATAATTTTTTAAAATTAAATTTTAATATACCTATATTTTTTTAATAAGAACAAATTATTAAAATAATTATTTATATTATAGAGATATTAATTTTTATATATTTATTTAATATTTATTTATTATTATTATATAGGTATAATGTAATATTACATATAACATATTTTATAAAAAAGACCCCCCCCCCCCCCCCCCCCCCCCATTTACTTTTTTTATATATATATATTTTTATTTTTTAATACATATATGCTTATTTATATATATTAATATATATATTTATATTTAAATATATTTTATTATTAATTATAATATATTTTATATTAATATTATTTATATATATATACATATCCACTTATTTTAAAACAAAATATATATATATATTATATATATATAATTAAATTTTTATATTTTTTAATACATATATATATATACAATAAATATATATATATATATATATATATATATTTATATTATATATTGTATTTATATATTTTTTATATATATGTTATTTATGAATATATATATACATTAT
>NW_028234404.1:46181405-46183905 GCF_977035675.1 Penaeus japonicus | reverse complement strand
ATTATCATTACCATGGTAATTATTGTTACTTTTTGTCAGTTATTATCAATAACTTTATCATGATCAAATCGTTGCTATTATTGGCACTATCATTCTCAACATCATTCCTAATAATAGTTATCATAATCAAATCTAGTGCATTCTTTAACATTAGTGCTTTCGTTATCATTAATATTATCATTATTACTACCATAATCAATGTTTATTATCAGCCTCATTATTACAAACACCCTTATCGTTATAAATATAACCATGTTCATTATTATAATTATCCTTAATATCATTAGTACGATCACCATGGCATATGACAATGATGACGATTTGTTATGATGACTATTAATATCCTTAATATCATCACTTTAATCATTATTGTTTCTTTACTACCATTTTTATCCTTGTCGCTATCACAATCACAATCATCGTTATTATCATTATTAACACTATTACTAGAGAGAGAGAGAGAGAGAGAGAGAGAGAGAGAGACAGACAGAGAGACAGAGAGAGAGAGACAGAGAGAGAGAGAGAGAGAGAGAGGAGGGGGAGGTATAGAGAGAGGGAAGAGAGGGATAGATTGAGATAGAGTGTACGATTTATACATAACAAATAAAACAAACAAAAAAGTATGATTTACCCTGTATCCAAACAAGCGTGAAAAAAAAAACAGAGTAAACAGATGAATCGAAAATTCACAACTCAAAGCAAAAGAGACTGACCCAGCCTACTGCAGTGCAAGACCCTACTTTCAGCCTACTACAGTGCAGCGCTACTTATACCCCTACTGCACCAAGCAGTGCAATCAAGCAGATGAGATCCCTCAGAGTCTGTCATCTTCCTCCAAGAGGAGCCCTTCAATCTAGGCGTTATCGAATACAAATTGGAAAACACACACACACACAAGGAGAGGGACGAAAACACAAGCAAGACAACCATGGAAGACACAGACACACGAAGGGGGGGAACACTCCAAACACACATAAAAAAAGAACACACACACACATAAACCCTAAACAACCACAACTACTAGACAACAATACACCAAAACAGACATCTAACGACAACAAAACTTACACAACACGAACAAAACGAAAAGAACCGAACACACACGACGACGAAAACACTAGGAGATGTATGGTGCAAAGAGGAACGCAAGGACACACACACACACACAGTAAGATAAGAATCAGGCAGATTAGCGGAGTATAATTGTACAGGCATGGGCATCCTCTGTTTTTGTATATCTTTACGTAATCTTCTAAAAACGGACCCCTCCCTCCCAATATCCCCCCCCCACTCATCCCTACCCCCCCCCCCTTCCATCCTTAGCCCCCTCCCCCTTTCCCTCTCCCTCTCCCTTTCCCTCTCCCTCTCCCTTTCACTCATCATCGGCATCATCATCATCATCATCATCCTCATATTCATCCTCATCATCATCACCATCATCACTACCATTGCCGTAATGATCCTCCTATAATCATTGTTACTATTTCATAACCATTTTTGCTATAATCCTATTTGGCACACCGAAGAATGAATAGATCACGAAAGATAAAATTAACAGAATAAATAAATCATCAAATTTTCGACGCATGAAAATCAACAATAATATAACTATATATGTATATATATATATATATATATATATATATATATATATATATATATATATATCAATAATCATAGAAAGTAATGCAAAAACATGTTGAATAAGAAATCATGAAAATAAAAGTGATAGGAGAAAAACGGAGATGAAAGAAAAAAAGGAGGACGAAAGTGTGTCAAAGAAGCAACGAATGACAAATCAAGAAAACAAAAGATATTATTTGATTTTATTTTTTTTTTCTTTGCAGAAGAAAAGGGAGAACATGAGAGAGAGAGAGAGAGAGAGAGAGAGAGAGAGAGAGAGAGAGAGAGAGAGAGAGAGGTGATGATGAATATATAATACTGATGATGAGGATTAAGATGATAGTGATGATAGTCAAATAATAGTCAAATAAATACATATATAATAACAAAGAAAAAAGAGAGATTGAATGGGAGACAAACAAAAAATGATTGACAGGCATAGAAAGAGAAAACGGAAGAGAAAAAGAGTGATAGCGAAAGAGAGAGAGAGAGAGAGAGAGAGAGAGAGAGAGAGAGAGAGAGAGAGAGAGAGAGAGAGAGAGAGGGGGGGGGGGAGGGAGAAAAAGAGAAAGAGAAAAGTGAGAGTGAGAGTGAGAGAGAGAGAGAGAGAGAGAGAGAGAGAGAGAGAGAGAGAGAGAGAGGGGGGGGGGAGGAAGGAAGTAAAAGAGAAAGAGAGTGAAAGTGAGAGTGAGAGTGAGAGATAGAGAGAGACGGTCGACGCTCCCGAGAGAGAGATGAGATCGCGGAGAGAGGAGAGAGAGAGGAGGGGGGAGAGGATGAGAGATTACGTGATAGAGGAGAGAGAGCTACGCCGGTCAACCTCCTCGACCAGAGAGAAAGTCAGCGAGAGAGAGAAACGCAAGATGGAAATATGTGA
>NW_028234404.1:46096405-46098905 GCF_977035675.1 Penaeus japonicus | reverse complement strand
AGAGAGAGAGAGAGAGAGAGAGAGAGAGAGAGAGAGAGAGAGAGAGAGAGAGAGAGAGAGAGAGAGAGAGTGAATGAGAAAGAGAGTGAGAGAAAGAGAAAAAGAAATATATATATATATATATATATATATATATATATATGCATATATATGTGTGTATATGTATATATATATGTATATATATACATATAAATATATATATGTATATATATATTCATACATACATACATACACACATACATATAAATATATATATATATATATATATATATATATATATATATATATATATATATATATATATATGTGTGTAATATGTATATATATGTATATATATATATACATACAATATATATATAATATGTATATATATATATATATGTATATATATATACACATACATCTATATATATATATATATATATATATATATAATATATATATATATATATATATATATATATATGTAGAGAGAGAGAAAGAGAAGAGAGAGAAAGAAAGAGAAGAGAGAGAGAGAGAGAGAGAGAGAGAGAGAGAGAGAGAGAGAGAGAGAGAGAGAGAGAGAGAGAGAGAGAGAGAGAGAGAGAGAGAGAGAGAGAGAGATTTGATTTGATATAGTTTATATGCAGAACAATTTACATGCCCTGCAAAAAGCCAGGGTAAGATGTCAAGCATCTATCCGAACTGGCTAAGTGTCTATTGCGTAAAGGGCTTAGTCAAGCACAAATCTTACATACCTGAGGGGCTGCATTATACTGGTTAACATATTTACATGTTTTACCCAATCGGTAAAAAAACTTTTATGTCACTGATCATGTCAAAGACAAGACCAGTGTTTATAATAAGATTAATATAATCTACAAGTGATGTTCTTTGTACAGTGCTGTTCGATCGATAGGATGCAGTTTCCGTACAGCAAAGCAAGTAGTGGTTGAGACTATGTGATTTAGCTTTATTGCACAATTTACAGTGGTGATATGTGACTGGTTTTGCATCCAAAACTGCATCCTGCACATATTGTATAGTATAGTGATAGCCTACGTAGCCTGGTTAGTATAACTTGTTGCCTCCGTGACAGACCTTTATAAATTTCATAGGGCTTGTCCATGTATGATGTCCCGGCAATACTTTCATAATGCCAGATAGTGCCATGTCCATTCTTTTTCATCTTTTCTGTAGCCCATACCTGATCCTCATAATCTCTTAAACAGCTATTAATACGTCTTTTCATCTGAGTAAGAGATAATGGTATAGCATAGTTTGGTTCTTCATAGGAAAGTGCGAATTTGGCTAACTGGTCAACTTTTTCACACGATGGTATTCCTATATGAGACGGTATCCAGTGCAATGACACTTGAATACCCTGCTCTGAGAGTCTGGAAATTTGATGTAGGATGTTTTTAGATACCATGTTTTCTGGGTTAAATGCAGTGAGTCTATAGAGGGCACCCTGATTGTCAGAAAAGACAGCCAGGTGGCGCCCCTGTTCACTACCTTCCTTTATGTCATGGTATATGGCTAATGATTCAGCATCAGTTGTGCTTGCCCAGTCTGAAATCCGCACACTTTCTCTATAAAAAATGTCGGGAATTAAGACTCCAATCCCAGCTGCTCCATGAGAATCAGTGGAGGTATCACAGTAGATTGCAAGTGGGGGTTCACCATCAAGAGGATGGAGGATATCTTCTATATACTTCAGGTAATGAGACTTCAGTTCTGATGTCAAAATCATGGATTTAAGTCCTGGCAGTTTGTCAATATGGACACATACATGAGTTCTATGCCATGGTGCAGATAGTTTGGTTTCTGAGATATTAAGAGCATCAATGCTCCAGACATTGAAGCTGAGGATAGTCTGGGCAGTTTTAGCTTTCCATTCTAAGTTGGAGTGTATTAGATTGGAATATCGAGGCTGAGCAAACCTGATTCTGTGACTGATCTCATTTGCCAGAGCTTGGGAGATCTGTGGTTTGGGTAGGAGCTGCAAGATCCTAGTACCAAGAACGGTATTAATTTGGGTAACACGACTGTGGATTGTGGGGAGATCTAATTCTTTCCTCATGACCAGAACTTTGGCAGTCATTGGGCAACCGAGTATAATTCTCATAACTTCGTTCTGCAGAACTTCAAAGGGTTTGAGGGCATTTGGAGGTAACAGACTAAGAACCGGACTCGCATAGTCAATCACGGACCGAACCAAGGTAATATACATCAACTTAAGGACTCTGAGGGAGGTACCAACGTATCTGTTACATATAAATTGTAATGGTCTTAAACGTTCTTTGATATCGTGAATAATTTCCTGGGTGAAACGAGAATTGCGTGACATGTGTGGAGCAATCACCAGAACACCAAGATACCTATAGGAGTAAGTTCTTTCAATAACTTGTCCACCTAAGCTTGGTATATAGGGCAGTTGACGAGGTCTGGATATATGTTTGGTTTTGATAAGGTTGATTATGAGGTCAAGAGAAGCACACTTTTTGCTGAATCTCCTGCG
>NW_028234404.1:46081405-46083905 GCF_977035675.1 Penaeus japonicus | reverse complement strand
TATCTGTACATTGCCTTGAAATGAAGAATGGAAAAACAGCGTCTACATGGAAAGACACGGGAACAGCTGAATAGTGAGAAAAATCTCCGAATATCTATAATGATGATGATTATATTTTTTCAAAGCATCTAGCTACCGAGCTTTGCCCTACTTTACAACCTGCCTGCAACTTCGTATGAAGAACCAATATCCGAACCTAATCTTTACCAGTAATAAAACGGGACAAATTGAGTCCCAGCATGTCTGCTCCCTGTCTACAAAACTTGCTACATCATGGACTCAATATGTAATCAATGGCCTCAGCGGGTGACCAGTGGAGCAGGAACATTCATTTTTTTCTCACAAAGGCGCATCACTTGCGTCGAGATGGGCGCGGCAGGAACGTCTCACGCCCGTCTCACGCCCATGCGACGCTCTTGCTCTTCAGCACAGGAAGCAGAGCAAGCACCCGACGTTCGGCCTGACTTGGCATTAACGGATCCACATGAACAGCGACGCGAAGAACAACTGGGACATCTGAGAGCTGCACGACGATGACTGAATGATTGGCCGAGGCAGGGAACAGGATGTGATTCTCCGGAATAGATGCCCAATTAGTATCTACTCCTTCCGCACACGGTAGCAGGGATGGGATAGATCTAATACTTAGGGAAACTCTGTAGATTCACACGACTTTGACCCCTGTTGACCAGACCCCCCCTTCCCGCCCTTTGGACAGAGCATACAGCATGCGAACCGTGGTGCAACGCAGCAGTGTAATGAGCCATAACATCAGTCTTCCGGTCCAAGTAAACCCTGACTCGCCAGGAGGATTCTCCTGGTGATAAATAGTGATGATCAGTATATTTCCATAACTAACATTATTTGTTTCCATACAAATACAAAAACATAAGAATCGAAGAAAGATGATCAAGGAGTAATTAAAAGACTCGATCTACCAAGGAATTACACCTTCCACAAACCCTCTACGTAACCTATAATCAAAATAATGAAGCGCGCGCGCGCGCACACACACACACACACACACACACACACACACACACACACACACACACACACACACACACATACATACACACACGCTAAGCTGTAATGAACTCTTCTTCCCGTAGTCGCTACTATCAAAGACGACTGGACAAAGGACCCCCAAAGGAACAACCAGGAGAAGACAATGACCCTTGACCCTGGATACTGACGCTCCTTTCTTTAAAAAAATATCGCTGTAAATGAATATACTTGAGTCCCTTGTGACTCCTTTTTCGTGGTTCAGCTGGCGTAGAATCACAATACGGATGACATAGCAGTTGCTGTAGTAGTAGTAGTAGTAGTGGTAGTAATAGTAGTAGTGGTGGTGGTAGTAGTAGTAGTAGTAGTAGTAATAGCAGTGGTGGTGGTAGTAATAGTAATAGTAGTAGTAGTAGTAATAGCAGTAGTAATCATAGTAGTAGTAATAACAGTAGTAGTAATAGAAGTAGAAGTAGTAGTTGTAGTAGTGACAGCGATGGTGGTGGTGGTGGTAGTAGTAGTAGTAACAGTGCCAGTAGTAGTATTAATAGTAGTGGTAGTAGGAGCTCGATCACAAGGCTTTAAGATAACCTGAATGAAATAGCGGCCACTGAGAGTTGCATAAGAACAGTATTGAAAGGTATTATGTAATATGCATCTTCTAGGATTAGTAATAAATATAGGCCTAGGTATAGCTATAAGAGGTGGAATGGAGGCCATTAATAAAGTAATAGAAGTAATAAAAATAGTGGTGTTGGTGGCGGTAGTGGTGGTGGTGGTGGTAGTAGTAGTAGTAGTAGTAGTAGTAGTAGTAGTAGTAGTAGTAATAGTAGTAGTGGTAGTAGTAGCAGTAGTAGTTGATTTGAAGCAGACGTAGAGGTAGTATTAGTAGTAGCAGGGCTAGTAGTACTAGTACTAGTACTGGTGGTGGCAGTAGAAGTGGTAGTAGTAGTGGTAGTAGGAGTAGAAGTAGTGCTAGGAGTATTAGTACTGGTGGTAGTGGTGGTGGTAGAAGGTGGTGGTAGTAGTAGTAATAGTAGTAGTAATGGTAGTAGTAGTAGTAGTAGTAGTAGTAGTAGTAGTAGTAATAGTAGCAGTAGTAGTAGTAGTAGTAGTAGTAGTAGTAGTAGTGGCAGCAGCAGCAGTAGTAGTAGAGGCAGCAGCAGTAGCAGTAGCAATGATAATGGAAATCATAAGACAATAATACTAACAGCAAGAGTGATTGTGATGAAGATGATGGTGAAGATGAAGATGATTATAATGAAGATGGTGATGGTGAAGCGAGGGATAGGCATCTGTAGGAATACTAATAATGGCTGAGAGCCAGAATTGTCCATGAAGAGGGTTTCCATAATAAATAGATAAATGAATAAATCTTGGCTGAACCGGTTATTCATTTCTTTCACCAAACGCGTATTTTCTGCCACATTACTTATACAGATGGGGAGAAAGCAAAAGCAACGACAACACTAAACATAACAACAATAATAATATT
>NW_028234404.1:46068905-46071405 GCF_977035675.1 Penaeus japonicus | reverse complement strand
GAGGGAAAGGGGAAGAGGAGAGGGAGGGGGGAGAAGGAGATGGAGGCGGAAGAGGAGGAGACGGGGGAGGAGAAGAAGGAGAAGGAGGAGGAAGATAGGGAGAGGGAAGGGGAGAGAAGAAGGAGGAGGAGATGAAGGAGGAAGAGATGAGGGAGGAGGCGAAGAAAAAGGATGAGGGAGGAGAGGGATGGGGAAGAGGAGAGGGAAGGGAAGAGACGAGAGAGGAGGAGATGGAGGTGGGAGAAGAGGAGGGGGAGGAGGAGGAGGAGGGGGGGAGTGGAGGAGGGGAGGAGGAGGAGGAGGAGGAGGGGGGGAGGAGGAGGAGAAGGAGGAGAAGGAGGAGGAGGAGGGGGGAGGAGGAGGAGAAGGAGGAGGAGGGGAGAGGAGGGGGGAGGAGGGGGAGGAGGAGGGAGGGAGGAGGAGGAGGGGGAGGGAGGAGGAGGAGGGGGAGGGGGGAGGAGGAGGAGGGAGGGAGAGGAAGGAGGGGGAGGAAGGAGGGGGAGGAAGGAGGGGGAGGAAGGAGGGGGAGGAGGAGGAGGAGGAGGAAGGAGGGGGAAGGAGGAGAGGAGGGGGAGGAGGAGGAGGAGGAGGAGGAGGAGGAGGAGGAGGAGGAGGAGGAGGAGGAGGAGGAGGAGGAGAAGAAGAAGAAGAAGAAGAAGAAGAAGAAGAAGAAGAGAGAGAGGTTTATACCTTACACCAATATGAATATACATCTATTCCAGAAAAAGAGTGTAACCGTGTGTGCGTGTCTGAACTTGATAATGCAAGCTCTTAAATTAATTAGAAAAGCAATCTCGATTTGTTGTCGTAATTAATTAACACATTTACAAATGCGGTTTTACTCACAAAAAGAAAGAAAGAAAAAAGAACATATACAACAACTATCTTACTTTAACAATACTAGCGTGATATGGGAAGATGAAAACTAACCTTCCTAATGGCGGTAATATTCTCCATCCTGTTCTCTATCCTAGCAACAATTTCATTAAAGATGCATTTTCATCCGAGGGAATGAATTTTAGATTACACCGCTCTTGGTTAAGATTGGGCGATAAAGGCAAGTTATGTTCAAAAGGAAAACAGATAGAACAATTAACATTGACACACTTCAAAGGAAAAAAAACAACTGAATTTTATCCGTTTCAAAAATGGGCTTTGGAACAGACTTCGGATTATATATCTACTTTTTTTCCTGTGTTGAAAAAAATAGTGAAGTGTATATCAGCATGTGTGCCTTTTTTCCTTGCTTAACACCCTTACTTAGGTCTAAGCATTTGCTGACTGCGCGAACACTATGTTCGAACCAGATTTCGTGCAAGGATTCGAACACCTTACAAGTAACCAATCACAGCGTTCCATTCTTCCAACGTGGCACTTTTCGGTGAACCATTTTTTCATATTTTCTGTGAAATATTTAAAGATAGACGAATAAAGCAAAATATATGTGAATAATTTATAAATATATATATATATATATATATATATATATATCCAAAATAAGTGATTTTATATCAACGAATAACATAGATATGAAAGATGAATTGATCGCTTAGACAACAAGACGGAACATGCTGTCACTTGATAGAATATAAATCTTACCATATGTCTATCTCTCATTTCTGATTTTTTTTTTTTTTTTTTTGACATTGCATATCTGGGTTTTGACGTGTGTGTTTGTGTGTGTGTGTGTGTGTGTGTGTGAGTGTGTGTGTGTGTGTGTGTGGGTGTGGGTGTGGGTGGGTGTAGGTGTGGGAGTGTATGAATGTATGTGAGAGAGAGAGAGTCTGTGTCTGTTTGTGTTTTTTTTTTATGTGTGAGCTTGTGAGTGATTGTATGAGTACGAGAGAGATTTATGAGTGAATGAGTGTGCGTGTTTATGTGCTTGTGTGAATGTAGGTAAGAGAGAGTTCGTGTGTGTATCTGTGTGTGTGAGAGAGAGAGAGTTTGTGTGTGTGTGTGCCATTTTTCAGGTTAGTAACACGGAGATCAACATGTTCATTTTTTTCCTTTCATTTCGTACAAAACAAATCATTCCACTCTAGTTGCAATGTGCACTCAATTAACTAAATGAAAGGAACAGTTACGTCACAAATTCGAATAAATGTTCGTTAAATACTTGAAAACGGTTGAATTCGCTACGTTTGTGTTTAATATGTATACATCTATTTCCCAACTCTCTCTCTCTCTCTCTCTCTCTCTCATCTCCCTTCCTGCCCACTCATCCTCTCCGCTACACTCATCTCTCTCTTTCACAATCATCATCGGTCTCCTTCTCTCTCTCCACTCCTCATCTCTCCACTCATCCTCTCTCTCTTCTCTCTCGCTCTCTCTCTCTCCTCACTTTCCTTCATCTCCATCTCCCTCCTCTCTCTCTCTCTCTCTCTCTCTCTCTCTCTCTCTCTCTCTCTCTCTCTCTCTCTCTCTCTCTCTCTTTCTGTAATAGATATATATTCTTTTGGTGTAAGATATAAATAAATGCATTACTTTATCTCTCTCTCTC
>NW_028234404.1:46031036-46036036 GCF_977035675.1 Penaeus japonicus | reverse complement strand
TTGTCTTTCAGTTTTCTTCTCTATTTCTCTCTCTTTATCTTTCTTTCTCCCTTTCTCTCTCTCTCTCTCTCTCTCTCTCTCTCTCTCTCTCTCTCTCTCTCTCTATCATCTCTCTCTCTCTCTCTCTATCTCCTCTCTCCCTCTCTCAATCTCTCTCTCCGGATTTCTCTCTCCTCTTCTCTCTTCCTCTCTCCTTGGCTTCTCTCTCTGCTCCTTTCTCCTCTGGGACCGATCTCGAGTCCTCTATCTCTCTGACTCTCTCCCTTGCTCTCTCCTCTCTATCTATCTATCTCTCATTAGCTCTCCTCTACTCGCGTCTCATCTGTATCTTTCTGCAGTCTCTCTTATCGCTCTATATATATATCTACTATTCTCTCAGTATCGGATCTAATTAGTCGATATCGTCCTCGTTATATATCTATATATCAGTCTATACACTGTATCTATATAGACTCGCGTCCCTCTTCTTTGCTCAGGCTTCCTCCTGACCGTGGCTCACCGTCCAGTCATCGAGACACTCTCAAAGCATCAACGGTGCTCTACGTCTCGCTCACGCAGAGGTCCGGTCCTCGTCTCTCAGGGAAGCGAAGTATGCAGAGAGCTCCGAGACTCTATAGCATCACTCTCTCTCCTCCTCGTCGAGCTCTGCGCTCTGTCTCCTCTCTACTCGATCGATACTGCACTCTCGGCTAACAGCATCATCGTCTACTCATCGTGCTGCCTCGATCGCTCTTCCCCCTCGGCTCGTTAATCTTACGTATCATATATAAATACGACTCGCGGCTATATTAATATATATATATATATACTATATATCTATCTATATCTCCTCGCGTAGCGATGCGCTCGCAGTGCGGCTCTCCAGGTGGGGGGGGGGGGGGGGGGGGGGGGGGGGGGGGGGGGGGGGGGGGGGGGGGGGGGGTCGCGATATATATAGTGATATATATATTATATATATGTATTGTGTGTGATATATATATATGTATATATATACTATATATATATATATGTAGAGAGACTATATATATATTTGGTATATATCCGTATATATATAATATATAGTATTATATATATATATAATATATATAATTTATATATATATATATATATCCTTTCCTCTCTCTCGCTCGGCTCTCGGTCTCGATTCTCGCTCACCGTTCCTCTCTCGTCTCTCATCTCTTCTCAATCTCTCTCCTGCCCTCTCTTCCTCTCTCTCATCTCTCTCTATATATTTATATAGAATATATATATATATATATATAATATATATATAATGTCTGTTGTGTGTGTGTGTGTGGTGTGGCTGTGTGTGTGTGTGTGTGTGTGTGTGTGTGTGTGTGTGTGTGTGTGTGTATATACTCCTCTCTCTATTTCTATATATCTCTGTCTTCTAAGTATATTCAATATAGATATATTATATATATATATATATAGTAAGAGAGAGAGAGAGAGAGAGACTGATATACAAATAGATAAATAGATAGATAAACACCTATTTGTCAATCAGTCTATTATCTTGACATTTCTTTCATAGTATAGATTATCATAATTTATCCTACAGCTTTTCTCTCTGTTTCAAATTCTACCCCACCTCCCTCACCTCTCATGTACCCCTACTCCCTCTAACACCCCCCGCCCCCCTTCCCCGCCACATGCCTCCCACCCTACCCCCTCCTCCCCCCAGTTCCACACCGCACATAGACTTTGAAATATGAAAGCGATATGTGTGTGCAGCCGTTATTCGTGTAGTTAAATAAATATTTCCTTCGGCTGGGGAGTAGGAGGCTACCTTCCCACTCACTCACCTCCCCCTCCTCTCTCTTCTCCTCTCTCTCCTCTCCTTTACCCCCCCTCTTCTCGCCCACTCACTGTCTTTCCCTCCTCCTCTTCTCTTGCTTCTACTTGTCCCCCTTCTTCTTATTCCTCTCTCTTCTCTCCTTTTTCCTCTCTCTTCATTTTTGTCTCCTCCCCTATCTCCCTTCTCTTCTCTCATCTCTTCTCCTATTCCCCCTCTTATGCCTATCCTCTCCATTTCCTTCTATTCCGTCTACCCTTTGCCCTCTCCTCTCTTCTTTCTCCCTTTCCTCTCTGCCCTCTCTTCTCCACCCCCACACCCCTCTCCTCTCTCTTCTTTCCCCTATCCCCTCTCCTCCTTCCCCTTTCCTCCTTCCTCTCTCTTCTCCCCCCTCTTCCCTTCGCCAAAGGGAGGAAGGAAGAAGTAGGAAGATGAGAGGAGGAATCCGGAAGTTGAGGGGAGTCGGATCAAGGTGGGGGGGGGGGGGAGTTGAGGAGAATTGAATGGGAGTTGGGAGAGCTGAAAGAAGCGAGTCGGAGTTAAGGGAAGCCAATGGGAGGTAAGGGAAAGTAAGGGGAAGTAAAGGGGGTTGAGGGGAGCTGCGGTGGATGGAGTGAAAAGATGATAACTATGACAGTAGTGATAAAAGTAATAATGAGGATAAATAGGATAGAAAAGATAATAATAATAATACTGATAAGAAAAAAACACGTAAATAAGAAAATAATAATGATAACAGTAATAGTATTGATAGTAATAAGAATACTGATTATGTGGTTAAAAAATGATATCGTGATTAGACCGATAATGATAATGATTAATACGGATATTGAAGATATAAGTGATATAGGTGTTGATAAGGATAATGCTAATTATAAGTAGGGGATAGATGGACTATGACATGATGGCCGATTAAGGATTCATAAGGATGATATATAATATTTTAGCTAGAACATCAAATAAACAGAAATGTAAGACAGATTATGAATAGGAAAATTGCCTAGTGTAAAAGAATAATCAAGCAGACAATAAGAAAAAGAACAACAGGATAAGGAAAATTATTTAAGAAAAAAGATAATAATCATGATAGTCATGACACTGCAGAGGAAGAAGCCGTGAGGAGAATAAAGAGAGATAGAGAGATAATTATGAGAAAAACGGAGGAAAGGGATAAGCAGAAAGTGGGAAAAGAAATAAAGAAAGAGTGAGGAATAAGAGAGGATGAAAAAAAGAGAAACGAAAAGAAAGGGGGAGAAAGAGATAAAGAGGGAGAGCAGAGGAAGAGAGAGAGCGCGTGAAAGAAAAAGAGAAAGAGAAGAGAGAGAGTGAAAGAAAGTGAAAGAGAGAGAGAGAAAAAAAAAGTGTGCATGACAGGAAAGAAAAAGATAACGACGAGGAAAGAAAAAAGCCGTTGATTGAAAAAACAATAATAAACGTAAAGTAGATGGAAACGGAAGGTTAACGCGGAAGAAAAAGCGAGAAGTAAAAGAAAGAATATGTGAAACAAAAGAAGAATTAATACAAAAGAGTAAAATAAATTAATATGAAATTATAAAGAATTGCAATATGAATAATTAGGTGAAATGATAAAGAGTTTCAACATGAATAATCGAATAATATTCGCAATAAAGAAGGAGAAACAACAACAAAATATAATTGAGTGAAAAGTGAAAATCGGAAATTAGAAGATAACACTTGTCAGGAAAAGAAGGAAAAAGTCCCAACAAGAGAAAAAAAAAAAATTACGCTAAAAAGCACAAAATAATATGAAAATTTCAGTCAAATAGAAATCGGAAATTAGAGGGAGAAAATAGAAGGAAACGAGATTAGATAATGAACAAGTGAATAACTTTAATAATAATAGTGATAACAAGGATACTAACGATAATAACGACGATAAAAACAATTATAATAATGGTAATAATGATAGTCATATTAATGATAAAGATGATGATACTGATAATAATAATAAAAAGTATGATATTGAAACAAATACTGATACTGATACTAACAATCACAGCCTTCTGAACAAATAAACACAAAAAAGGGGGAAAAAATATATTCATAGAAAGATGAATAAAAACGGAGAATAAAAACGACGTAAAATCGACAGGAATAGATAATATCAGATATTTGATAGAATTTTATTGCCGGAGCAGAATTCCGGTATGAAGTCTAGGGTAGGAGGAAGGGAGGGGGGAGAGGAGAGGGGAAGTGGGGGAAGGGAGAGTTACTGGTCGCTTTTCAAAGGGGGGAGGGGGGGGTAAATGATGGGGGAAGTCAGTCGTCTGCTGAACTTCAGAGAGGGTTTGGAGGGATAGGGAGGTCGCTTACTAAACTTCAGGAGGAAGGGGGGGGGGAGACTTTGAGTCAGGAAAGAGGGGAGGGGGGAGGGGGTTATCTACTGAAAGCCGGGGAAGATGTGGAGAGCTTGAGGGGAGGGGGGGAGAGAAGGCAGTATTTTGAACTTCAGAGTGTGAAAGGCAAGGGGTAATAGGGAAGGGCTTTGTGGGAATGCTGATAAGTACGCACACACACACATACACACATGTGTGTTTGTGAGAATGAGAGAGAGAGAGAGAGAGAAATATATATGTATATATATTTATAAATATAAACATATATATATGTGTTATCGATATGAATATATTATATATATATAATATATTAATATATATATATATATATATATATATATATATATATATATGTAAATATATATACGTCAGAAAGATGGTTACAATGCAGTAACGCAATTTAATATACAAATTACAATATTCGAGTCCTAGTCAGTGAAGTTTAAAATCGCATATATATATATAGTATATATATATTATATATATATATCTATATATATATATATATTATATCTTATATATATATTAACTATATATATATAATATATATATTATATATATATAATATATATATATTATATATAAAATATTATATATATATATATATACCCTTATATATATATATATATATATATAATAATATAATATATATATATTAATGTATATATAGATTCTAATATATATATAAAATACTATATAATATGTATATTATATTATATATATATATATATATATATATTATGAAATACATATATATATATATATATATATATTATATCAATATATAATATGAGACATTATATATATCTATATATATATATATATATATATATATATATATATATATA
>NW_028234404.1:46029789-46030936 GCF_977035675.1 Penaeus japonicus | reverse complement strand
AGAGCAGAAGAAGTGAATAAAGCAAGAAAATGATGCAGACTAGACACTCGCGGCGGCACGATGTCGTCTGCATAACAAGTAAGTGTGGCGGATGTGAGTCGTTCGTCACCTGTGGCGTCTGGGGCCTCCTGCTCACTCGGGCCCTTGCCGCAGCAGGCGCCCGGACTCGCGCTCTCTGCTTCCGCTGCGAAACGGCAACGAAAGTGACAGAAATGAAGCTGAAAAGGGAAAATATTTGAGAGGCGGCCGTGCCCTGCGAAGCGTCATGGCGAGCACGCGGGCCAAAGCATTGATCGAAAGGGGAGGAGGCATACTCGGCGCCGCGCCCGCTCGCCGCCCACGCCGCGCCGCCTCGCGAAGGCCTGCCATGCTTTCCGTAAATCACTATGGCGTACCAGAGCTTGGCCAAAGGGTAGGGTGGGCGCGAGAAAGAGAATTTTTCTTAAAATCGGATTGGCGTGACCGTAGAGTTGGGGGACGCGCCTCCAGCGGCAGGTAATCCGTGAGTCTCTCCTTCGCTGCAGGAAACTACCCTCCCCCCTCCCCCCCTCCCGTACCCACCGCCTTTTGGTGCTGGAGGGGCATGAGCGGACCTTTGAGGGAATATACCTGTTGCCAACCTCATGCACATCTTGCGTTCACATGCACTCATATGCTTATACATGCAGTTGTATATATATACACCATCGACTATATACATGTTGTTGTGGAGCTGTAGTATCATATATATATATATATATTATATATATCATATATATATATACTATATATATAATCATAATTGTATATATAAATAATATCTTTATAATATATATATAACAATATCTTTATATATAAATTATCTATATATTTATATATCATATAACCATATATATATATATATGTATATATTAGTATATGTATATGTAAATATAAACATATATAGATATGTATAGATATAAAGTATATATATATTTTACATGAATTATGTATTATATATATATAACATATGAAAATATGTGTATATATATCTATATCTATGTATATATATGTATTTACCTGTCCATCACTCAATTATTCTTATTATCTATATATATATCATATCTATACTCAATATATATACTATATATATATATACTATATCTATGTACCATATCTATCACTCTAT
>NW_028234404.1:45999789-46014789 GCF_977035675.1 Penaeus japonicus | reverse complement strand
TGTGTGTGTTTGCACTTTTGTGCGATCTGAATTCATACAAACAAAAGTACATTATGTATTGATATATTCAGATATTCATATGCTCGCTCAACAATCTATTTATATTTTTCTTTATCATAACTTCAGCATAGAAGTCAGTGATTATTTGAAGGCTTGATTTTTGATGAACCTGTTATCATTTTATAGATAAGGAGAGACCGATGTTATCTTGCAAAGCTTAAAACACTCGCTTGTTATTTTTATCTCATTCTCGACTTTCTCTGTTTAAATCTTTTTCTCTTTCTTTCTGATATTTTTTGTTTGTTTTCTTTCCTTTTTCCTCTTAATTTATTTTTCTCTCTCTATTGTTTTTGATTTGTGATATTACTCTATTCAATTTATTTTTTCTTTTTATTTCTCTTTCGCTTATATCTTCTCCTTTATTTTCTTTTTTCTCTCTTTTCCTATTTTTTCTTTCGAATTTCTAGTTTCTATATTTCTCAATTTTTTTTTATTTTCTCTTTCTTAATTTTCCTCTTTCTCTCCTTCTTTACTTCCTTTTTTTTCCTTTTCCTTATCTTTTCTCTTTAGTTTGTATATCTATTTCTTCCCCGAGTTCATCTTTTTTATTTGTTTCCTAATTCTATTTTCTTTTTTCCTTTCATTTCCCTCCATTCTCCCTCTCTTTCTTTTTATTCTTCTTTCTCTCTCATTTCCTTTTCTTTGCTTGCTTTTCCCTCTTCAGTTTATTTTTTCTCTCTCTACTTTTATTTTTATTTTTCCCTTCTCTCCTTACATTTTCTCTTCTTTCTCGCTTATCTGTTTATTTTCTATTTATCAATTCCGTTTATTTCCTCTTTCGCCTGTTTTTTTTTTTTCCTTTTCTGCTTTGCTCCCCTTTCTCTCCCATTTCTTTTATTTATATATATATATATCTGTATTTTTGTTTTGTTTATATACTCTTTCTTCCCTTTGCTTTATTTCTCTCTCTCTCTTTATCTTTCCCTTTCTTTCCCTTCTCTCTTGACCGCTTTGTTTCCCTCTTTGTTTGTTGTTTGTTTCTCCATTTTGTTTATTTTCTCTCTCTTCTCCTTCTTTCTCTCTTTTTTTTCTTTCTCCTTTTTTCTTTCTCTTTTCTTCTTATTTATTTTGTCTGTCTTTTTCTGTCTTTTATTTCCATCTTTCAAATTTATTTTCCTTCTCTTTCTCTCTCATGTTTTTAACGTTTTTGTTCTCTCTTTATTTTCTCTTGCTTTTCCCTTTCTACTTTCTTTTCTTTTTCTCTCTTATTTCTTTACCTTTTTAACCATTCTCTCTTTAGTTATTTTCTTCTTCTGATCTTTTCCTTCTAATTTCGTTTCTTTTCTGCTTTCTTCCCTTCTCTTTTTTGGCGTTTTTATCCATAATCATATTTTTTTTCCTCTACTTTGTCTTCCTTTTTCTTATTCCTTCCCTACTCCTCTATTTTCTTTCTTCTTCTTCTTCTCTTTCCCTCCATTTTCCTTCCTTCTGTCTCTTTTTCCCTCCTTGCCATTTATTCTACCTCATCTTCCCTCCTCCTTCTTTCTTCTTCTTTTTCTCTCACTAACTCCTTCTTTCGTCTTTCTATCCTTGCCTCCTCCTTCTTCCTTCCTCTTTCCCATCCCTTCTCTTTCCTTCTGCCTCTCTTTCCCCCTCCTTTCTCTTGCTCTTCTCCTTCTCTCCTTCACTTTCTTTCCCTCTCCTCACCCCTCATCTTTCTCCTTCACATTTCTTCCAAATATTTTCCATCTCCATCTCTTTCCTCTTTTCCTTCATCTTTTCTATTCCTTCTTCGTTCTCTCCTATGCCTCCTCATTCTTTATCTGCTATGTCCTCTTTCCTCTAATTATCTACCCTTCCCTTATCCCTCTTCGTCTGATTTCATATCTTTTCTGCCTCCTTCCTTCCTTTTGTTTTTTTTCCTCTTTTTTCCTTCCAATCTCCACTTCTTTTTCACTTTCCTTCACCCTTATATCTTTCCACTTATTCTTTCTTCTTCCAATCTCTCTCTCTCTCTCTCTCTCTCTCTCTCTCTCTCTCTCTCTCTCTCTCTCTCTCTCTCTCTCTCTCCCTCTCTCCCTCTCTCTCCTTCATCTCTTTTCTTCTTCCTGCTGCAACATCGATGGATTCTCTCCTATCTCCTTCTTCGCTTCCTTTCACCTCCATCCTTGGCCCCCTCCTCCCACCCCCTACCTCCTCATGCGGCACCACTGTCATCACTGCTTAATAAATTGGTGATGAAGCTCTTACTGGACGCAAATGTCTTCTGCTCCGGATAATCATCTTCACCTTTAGTTCTTACGTGAGGGAGGGAGGGAAGGGAAGGAATGAGGGAGGGAAGGCGGAGGAAGAGGGAAAAGGGGACGGGGAACCGGGCAGTAGGGAGGACCAGGGGGGAAAAAAGGGAATGGGACTTTGTGGGAGGGGGAAAATAAGAGGTACAAAGAAGGGAAGGAATGAGGGAGGGAAGGGAAGGAATGAGGGAGGGAAGGGAAGGAATGAGGGAGGGAAGAAAGGAGGGAGCGAAGAAGCGAGGGAGGGAGAAAGGGAGGGAGGGAGGGAGGAATGGAGGAAAGAAGGGAGAGAGTGAAGAGAGGAGTGAGGGAGGGAGGGAAGGGAAGGAATGAGGGAGGGAAGAAAGGAGGGAGCGAAGAAGCGAGGGAGGGAGTGAAAATGGGAGGAAGGGAAGAAGGGGAGAGAAGGAGGAGTGAAAAGAAGGGAGAGAGTGAAGAGAGGAGTGAGGGAGGGAGGGAAGGGAAGGAATGAGGGAGGGAAGAAAGGAGGGAGCGAAGAAGGGAGGGAGGGAGTGAAAATGGGAGGAAGGGAAGAAGGGAGGAAATGGGAGGGGTGGAAGGAGGGAGGGAGGGAAGAAAGGGAGTAGGGGGAAAAAGGAGGGCTGAGAAGGGAGGAAAAGGGAAGTGGGAAGGAAGGAGAAACAGATTGATAGATTAATAGACACACATAATTATACATGGATAGACAAAATAGACAGCCAGACACAAAGACAGACGGAGGTGGGGAGGGAACGGGACTCGAACGGAAAAAAAGATAAGAGCATCGTAGCCTGGTGTGCGTGCGTGAGTTCGCGTTTCGTTGGGCCTCCACCACTGATAACGTTATCACCGAAGGAAAGCCGAGAGAAAAAAAAGAAAGAAAGAAAAAAAAACATATAAGGAGCATATCCACGATTTCCTTAAGGCTTTTCCCCAAGCAAGAAAGCAAAAGGCCCGAGCAACAAGCAGGCAGGGCGGCAGGCAGGCAGGACACCCAGCTATGGCGGCCGACATGGCAAGGTGTCAGACAACAGCTGGTGGAATGAGTCACCGCCGCTGGCTACGACGCAGGCACGAAGTTTACCGTAAAAAGATAATGTTGATAATGAACAATAATGCACTAAATGGTTAGATGAACACGAGATGATTCAGATGAGGATGTATAAAAAGAGAATACATGAGTCAGGGGATTTAGGTGTGTGTGTATGTGTGTGTGTGTGTGTGTGTGTATGTGTGTGTGTGTGTGTGTTTGTGTGTCTGTGTGTGTGTGTGTGTGTGTTTGTGTGTGTGTGTGATGAATACTGAATGTATAATCTATTGTATATTTTATGAATATAATCGTACTTATCAATTTAGAGAGATATAGAGATAGCCACCTAAAAATTCGCATTATTGATTATTTGAACGAGTGATAACCAACATACTATTGATAAAGTGCACCAATCCGCAAAGAAACGAATAAACACATGAAGAACCTGAGAGTAGGAGACTCAAAAAAGAAAGAAAGAATAAAAAAGGAAACAGCTAATGTTATCCTAGTCTAGAGCATAATATTATGAACGCTGGCAGACACAGCAGACGTCACCAGACTAATCCTGGCCAAAGAATAGTCACTGGGACAGAGAGGCGTATAACAAGAGCCTCTGGACTAGCGCAATAAGGCACACGGCCTCTTACATGTAAACTAAAACCCACGCCCAAAGCAGGCGTCCCGGAGGAAGCAGCAGACTCCCGCTGGACATTTGGCAGCTAAGGCACCGATGTAAATATGGAGGAGTAAGCTGTGGCGGCAAGGCGGAGGTGTCTACCATGCAGACAGCGCAAGGCAAGAAAAAAATGTATTTATAAGACACCCGGCTAGACGGATTGTCTACGGAATCGTACAGCTGATAAGACACATCACAGACATGCCGCGAGACACTCAGACGACACGAAGAAATCTCTCGAGAAGTTTGAATTTCACCAAGACGCCGACAGGTCAGTTGCAACCTCGTTGATCATATAAGGATCGCATTAATTACCGTGTTATGTTCAAGGAAATGAGATGATCCGAGTTCGTAAAGGCGCGGAAAAAGGCCGTTTTCCGTGATTATGAACCTCATTGCCCGGATATTTTATTTTGTGGTGTGGGGTTTTGGGGTGTGTGTGTGTGGGGTGTGTGTGTGGTGTGTTTGTTGTTTTTTTGTTGTTGGTGTGTGTGTGTGTGTGTTTTGTGGGGTGTGGGTGGGTTTTTGTGTGGTGGTGTTGTGTGTGGTGTGGTGTGTGTGTGTGTGGGTGTGTGTGGTGTGGGTGGGGTGGGTGTGTGGGTGGGTGTGTTTGGGTGTGTGTGTTGGTGGGGGGGGGGGGGGGGGGGGGGGGGGTGGGGTGTGTGTGTGTGTGGTGGTGGTGTGTTTGTGTGTGTGTGGTGGTGGGTGTGTGGTGTGTGTGTGTGGTGTGTGTGTTGTGTGTTGTGTGGTGTATTGTGTTTTGTTGGGTGTGGTGTTATTTTTATTTATGTTTTGGGGTTGTGTGTGTTGTGGGTGGGTGGGGTGTATGGGGTGGGGTGTGTGTGTGTGTTGTTTATATTTATTTTTATTTTGTGTAAATTTTATTGTATATAATATATAAATTTATATTATAGATTATATATTTAAAAAATTAATTTATTAATATATATATTTATATTAATTAATATATTATATATATTTATATTATTTAATATAAATATTATTATTATCTATAATTATATATAAAAAAATATTTTATATATATATAGTTATAGATTTATAATTTTATATATTTTATATGATTATAAACACTAATTTTTGTAAGATATATTTTATGTATATATTTATTTATATATATATATTATATTATATTATTTTATTATTATATTATATATATATTATTTATTTTTTTTTATATTATATATATATTATTAATATATATATATTATATATATAATAAGTTATTTATATTTTATATATTATATTTATATATTTTTATATTTTATATATTATATATTTAAAAATATATATTTTTACATTAAAATATAAATTTTCATTTTCTTTTGTTCTATTTATATATATATATATTTATATATATAATTGTTATTATTTATATTGTATATTTATATATATATTATATTTATATTTTTAAATATTTTTTTATAATTATATATATATATTTTATATATATATATATATAATAATAAATGTATATACAAATATTTTATGAATATATTAAAATATTTTATTATATTTATTTTTTTTTTTTTTTTTTGTTTTTTTTTTTTGTTTTTTTTTTTTTTTTTATACACATTTATATTATGTTATTTATAGACATATATCTATAAATATATATATTTAAATATTATATATATATATATATATATTTATTTTATTTTTACATATATAATTATATAAAAAATATATATATTATATATATAAAATAATAAATATATTTATATATTTTTATATATCTATATATAATAAAATTAAATTCTTTTATAATTTTATCCTTTTAAATATTATTTTTTTTAATAATATATATATATATATATATTTTATATATATATTGATTTATATATTTTTGCATATATATATATTGATATATATATATTTATTATATATTTATATATATATTATATTTTTTTTATATATAATTTATTATATATATTACGTCACACACACACAACACAAAAAACCCACACACACACACACACCCCACACACAAACACACACCACACACAACACTACACAACACACCAATATATTATATATATTATTATATATATATATTTTTATATATATATATATTTATATTGTTTATAATCTCTCTCTCTCTCCTCTCTTCTCTTCTCTTTCTCTCTCTCTATCTAAATGTTTATATTATTTTTTTATTTTTATATATATATAAATTTATATTATATATTATATTTTAAATATTTATAATATTAAATATATATATTATATTTATAATATATATATATATATAAATTATTAATATTATATTATATATTATAATATATATATATATATATTATATATAATATATAATATAATATTTATTTTACAAAATATAAAAATAACATGTATTTTTTAAATGTATTATTTATAAAAAAAAAATTTTCCCTTAAAAAATTTAAAAATATATATATATATTTATATATATATATATAATATATAATATATTTTATATATATATATATATATATATTTATATATTTTATATATATATATTTATATATTTTTATATATATTTTTATTTTTTGTGGGGGTGTGTGAGTGTGTGTGGTGTGTGTGTTATAGACTAGCTAAATAGATAGATAGATAAAATACTACACACTAACACATAAAAAAAAGTCACAGCACATTGACACACACACAGATACAGAATTACCACACACACACGCAACACACACACAACCACAACACAACACAACATATATATATACATATTATATTATATATAAATATATATATATATATATATATAATATATATATAATATATATAATACAAAAATATACATTATATATATTTATGAAATATATATCATATATGATACACTATATATATATATATATATATATATATATTATTTATATATATATTAATACTATTAATTATTATATATATATAGTATGATATTATATATATATTTAATATATATATACAAATATAGTATATATATATAATATATATAATATATGACTATTAAATTCTACATCATATCATATTGATATTATGTATTAAAAATAATATACGATATAACTAATATATATAGTGATTTATATATATTATATGTATATATATATACATATATCAAATATACTATTACATATATCATATATAAATATATATAATATATCACATGATATTTATAGATTAGATAGGTTATTGATATATATAATATATATAATATTATGATATATAGATATAATATATATTACTATATTATATATATAACATATATATAGAATATATATTATAGAGATACTGATAGTATATAAATAAGTATACATAGTATATATAGTATAATATGATAGTATAGTATTAGATAGATAGATATATATATAGTATATTACAGATAGATAGATAGATCAGATAGGTATTATGATTAGTATAGATAGAATATATATAGATCAGATATGATAGATAAGATATAGATTTATATATATATATTATATATTACATATATATATATATACATAATATATATATGAAGACTATATTATATTATATTAATTATATAATATTTATATATATATTATACATTATATATATATATACATATATAATATTATATATATAGACATATGTATGATATATATATATGATTATATATAATATATAATTATATATATAATATATATATAAGTCGATATGATATCATATGTTTATATATATATAATATACTATATATGAGTATACTATATATTATAATATACGAGTAGTAGAGATATATATATATATATACATATTATATATCTTTTATATATCTGAGTTAAATATAATATTATATATCATATATATATTATAATAGTTATATAAATTTATATCATATATATATATTATATATTATAGTAGAAAGAGTAGATGAAGAAGTTAGAGTAGTAAGCGATATATAGTAGATGAGTAGAGAGAATAGATAGATAGTAAATATAGACAAAGAGTAGTAACAACGAGTAGTAGATAGTATAGATGTGAGAGTATAGTAGATGAAGGGGAGAATAGATATATGATATATATAATATATATAGGTATATATAATAGAATTATGTATGAGTGAGTAGATAGGAGGTAGTAGAGAGAAATGAGCAGAGTAGAGAGAGTAGTAGGAATATGAAGAGAATGATATAGAGTAGGGTATAATATAGTATAATATAGTAATAGATAAGATATAGATATGACTGATGAAGAGAGAGTAAATAGTAAAAAACAGTAATAAAGAAAGATATATAAAAGTAAGAGATGAAAGGAGCATATAGATGTAGGTAGAAAATGAGAAGTAAAAGTAGTAGTATATATAAATGAGAAAGAATATAATATAATTGTAATAGAAATTATAGTAGTAGATGAGTAAGATATAAGATTAGAATTATATATAACATATATATATATATATATATTTTAGTATATATGTATATATAGAGATTATATAGTATATATATATTTTAGTAGTCTATGAATTTAGTATTTATATGTGTTTATATATTATATGTGTTGTGGTTATATTGATATATATATATATATTTAAGCGAGTAGTTGAGTCGTATATCATACTATATTATATTATATATATATATATATATAGTATATATATACAATTATATATATATATATAATATATATATATATATATCATATATATATTGAGCACATATGTGTGTGTGTGTGTTTGTGTATGTGTTTTAACGTTGTATATGTATATATATGTATATATATATATCTATTTGTGATTATATGTATCGTGGATATATATGTCTTTATATGATATGTGTGTGTGTGATGTGTGTGGTGTTGTGTGTTGTGTGTGTGTGTGTGGTCTGTGTGTGTATGTGTATGTGTATGTGTTCGTGTGATGTGTGTGTGTCTGTGTCTGAATGTGTGTGTGATATATATGTATATATATATATTATATATATATTATATATATATATATATATATCTATAAATATATATATGTACTTATACAGTATGTATCGGGCTAATAAATATATATTTAATATATATATATATATATATATCATATATATATATATTTATATTATATATAATATATACTACTATATATGTATAGATATATTATATATATATACTATATATTATATATTTTCTATTATAATATATATATATCATTATACTATTATATACTATATAATATCTTATATATAATTATATATCAATTATATTATATATATAAATATATATATTATATATATATTTATAATACGATAGTATAATATAATATATACTTGATATTAATTATTTTATATATATAGATATATATAAAGAGAGTGAACAGAAAGGAGGACAGGAAGAATCAGAGAAAGAGAGAAGTGAGAGAGAGGGAGATGAGAGAACGACAGAGAGGGAGAGAGAGAGAGTGAGAGTGAGTGAGAGAGTTTTTGAGATCTTTTGATATGTTTTATTCATACTGTCTATACATATACATATAGTACATAGACACCGTTCCCCCAAAATGGAAGTAGGCTCATAGGAACTAGCCTAATGAAGAGAAGAATGAGAAGCAGGTAAGAGAGAAGAGAGAGGGAGTAGAGGATAAAGGGAGAGAGGGAGAGAGGAAGAGAGAGAGAGAGAGAGGGAGAGAGGAAGGGAGAGAGAGAGAGAGAGAGTAGACGACGAGTGTGAGTCACGTCCAGGAGCCCGTGTGTCGAACCCGTTGCAGAAGGCCTGTGAATCACGTCGAGGAACTGGTTTTCCGCCAGGTCAGAGACGGTCACGAGTCAGGCTTGCAAGGAATCGAAAGCAGAGAGGGTTATGAAGCCCAAGTCAGGCTGTCATCCAAAGAAACGGACGAGTAGTAGGAATGGGAGCGAAGGGGTGTCTAAGAAGAAGGAGGAGGAAAAGCAGGAGATGGAGGATGAGAAGGATGAGGAGGAGGAGGAGGAGGAGGATAGGGAAGAAGAGGATTAAGAGCGAGAGGAGAAAGAGGAGGTGGAGGAAGAGGAGGAGGATGAGAAGGTGGAGGAAGAAGAGGAGGATGAGAAGGAGGAGGAGGAGAAGGAGGAGGAGGACACGGAAGAGGAGTAAGAGGAGACAGAGGGGATTAAGGGCGGCAAATGAGTCAGTAATGGAGAAAAATGGGTGTCTTTTTTCCAATGGTGCTTAGGAGTCTGAAGGGAAGATAAAAAAGGGAGGAAGATTAGAAAGGTATTTCTGGAAGTGTGCAAGGAAGCAAGGAAATCAGAAAAAGAAAGAAAAAGAAAAAATGAAAGAAAAGAAAACTAGAAAAAAACTGCAAGAAAGCAACGTAAAGAGGTCGAATTTGAAGATTGATATATAAAAATATTAAAAGAAAATTTTACATTGACAGTAAAAAAAAAACTGAAACGGATAAAAGCGAAAACTGAAGTAAGAGGGAGAAAGAGAGAGAGAGAAAGAGAAAGAGAGAAAGAAAGAGAGAGTGTGTGTGTGAGAGAGAGAGAAGAGAGAGAATTATAAAGGAAAAAAGAGAGAAAAGGGAAGACAGATAGAAAAAGAGTGTTAGAGAGACAGAGAGAGAAGAAATTCGAGAAAAACAGAAAGAAAAAGGGACGAGAGAAAGAAAAACGTTGGAGAAACAGAGAAAACAACAACAACAAACACACAAATCACTCGAAAACTTTCCAAGAAATAAATCAAGAGAAAAAAAAGTAATGATAAAGATAGAAGAAGAAAAAAAAAACAAAAAACAAAAGAACAGAAACCGAGAAACCGAAGAAAGGGTGTGGGAAAAAACAATAGTGGTGAAAGGAACCACAACAAAAGAACAACAACAACTAAAAACAAACAAAAGGAAATGAAAAGTCAAAGGCAACTTGGTCTTCTATTTGTTTGTTTCTCACGAAAGTTTGACTTCAAAAGGTCTCGCCAGAACAACTTATGTTTGTCTAGTGCCTTCTAGTTAGGGAGGGGGAGGAGGAGGAAGAAGAGGAGGAGGAGGAGGAGGGAGGAGGAGAAAGAGGAAGAGGAGAAGGAGGAGGAGGGGGAAGGTGAAAAGGAGGAGGAGGAAGGGGAAGGCGAAACGGAGGAGAAGAAGGGAGGAGGAGAAGGAGGAGAAAGAGGAGGAGGAAGAGGAGGAGGAGAAGAAGAAGAAGAAGGAAGAGGAGGAGGAGGAGGAGGAGGAAGAGGAGGAAGAGGAGGAGGAGGAGGAAGAGGAGGAAGAGGAGGAAGAGGAGGAGGAGTAGTAGGAGGAGGAGGAGGAGAAGAAGAAGAAGGATGAGGAGGAGGAGGAGGAGGAAGAGGAGGAGGACGTGGAGGAGGAAGCGGAGGAGGAGGAGGAGGAGGACCCACCCCCCCCCCCCCCCCCCCCCCCCCCCCCCCCCCCCCCCCCCCCCACTATGGAGGAGGAAGCGGAGGAGGAGGAGGAGGAGGAGGAGGGGGAAGGTGAAAAGGAGGAGGAGGAGGAGGAGGAGGGGGAAGGTGAAAAGGAGGAGGAGGAAAACGAGGAAGAGGAGGAGGAGGAGGGGGAAGGTGAAAAGGAGGAGGAGGAAAACGAGGAAGAGGAGGAGGAAGAGGAAGAGGAGGAAGGTGAAAAGGATTAGGAGGAAAACGAGGAAGAGGAGGAGGAGGGGGAAGGTGAAAAGGAGGAAGAGGAGGAGGAGGAGGAGGAGAAGAAGAAGAAGAAGAAGGAGGAGGAGGAGGAGGAGGAGGAGAAGAAGAAGGAGGAGGAGGGGGAAGGGAAAGAGGAGGAGGAGGAGGAGGGGAAGGTGAAAAGGAGGAGGAGGAAAACGAGGAAGAGAAGGAGGAGGAGGAAGAGGGGGAAGGTGAAAAGGAGGAAGAGGAGGAGGAGGAGGAGAAGAAGAAGAAGAAGAAGAAGAAGAAGGAGGAGGAGGAGGAGGAGAAGAAGAAGGAGGAGGAGGAGGAGGAGGGGGAAGGTAAAGAGGAGGAGTAGGAGGAGGGGAAGGTGAAAAGGAGGAGGAGGAGGAGGAGGAGGAGGAGAAGGAGGAGGAGGAGGAAGGGGAATGTGTAGAGGAGGAGGAGGAGGAGGAGGAGGAGGAGGAGGAGGAGGAGGAGGAGGGAGAAGGTGAAAAGGAGGAGGAGGAGGGAGAAGGTGAAAAGGAGGAGGAGGTGGAGGAGGAGGTGGAGGAGGAGGAGGAGGAGGAGGGGGAAGGTAAAAAGGAGGAGAAGGAGGAGGAGGAGAAGGAGGAGGAGGAGGAGGAGAAGGAGGAGGGGGAGTAAAGAGAGGTAAAGAGGAGTTAGCAGGAAGGGAAAATGTGTAGAGGAGGGAGAAAAGGAGGAGGAGAGAAGGTGAAAGGGGAGGAGAGGGGAAGGCGACGGAAAACGGAGGAGAAGGATAGGTTGGGAGAAGGAGGAGGAGTAGGGAGAGAGGAGGAGGAAGAAGAGGAGGAGGAAAAGGAGGAGGAGGAGGGGGGGAGGAGGAGGAGGAGAAGGAAGGTAAAGAGGAGGAGTAGGAGAAGGGAGAATGTGAAAAGGAGGAGGAGGATGAGGAGGGGGAAGGTGAAAAGGAGGATGAGGATGAGGAGATAGAAGAAGAGGAAAAGGAGGAGGAGAAGGAGGAAGAAGAGGAAGGGGACCAAGAGTAAGAAGAAGAGGAGGAGGAGGAGGAGGTGGAGGAAGGGGATGAGGAAGAGGAAATGGAGGAGGAAGAGGAGGAGGAAAAAGAAGAGGAGGAAATGGAAGGGGAGGAGGAGCAGGAGAAAAATGAGGAGGTGGAAGAGGAATAGGAAATGAAAGAGGAAGAGGAGGAGGAAAAAGGAGAGGAAGAAATGGAAGGGGAGGAAGAGCAGGAGACGGAAGAGGAGAGGGACGAGGAAGAGGAGGGGGAGGGCGGTGTAGGAGGCAGACGAGGAGGAGGAGGAAAATTAGGAGGAGGGTAACAATTGCATATCAATAATTGTAAGGCCAATCATGAATATTATGATGTGATATATGAAACATTCATTATTACTCCTGTTGTTATCATTTTAATGTTCTTGATATCATCATTATCATCATTACTGTTATTATCATTGCCATCATTACCATCATAATCATCATCATAACAATTTTCATTACCACAATTATCATCATCATCATCATCGTTATTGATATTATCCTACTCATCATCGCTGTGCTCCAATCGTAATTGTCGTTGTCGTTATACTTCTTTCATCATAATCAATACTATTGCTGTTATTGTTATCATCAGTATCATCCTTTTGTCATTATTATCATTAGTATTATTGTCATTGTCATCATTACCATTATTGTTATTGTTATCATTATCATAATCATTATCATCAGCAGCAGCATCACGGTCATTAACATTAGTATTATCATTATTACCATTACAATTATCATAATTTTCATTGACAGGAGAATTAGTAGTGGTTAAAGTCGTTGTTGTATTGGTAGTAGCTGCATCCCTGGCGCCGTCGTAGCAGGAAAAGGAAGAAAATCCAAGACAATCCAGACGAGGAGTGAAGTGATTATGAAATAGAGACGGCGATTTCAGCGCTGAATTGTGTCTCGCTTCACCTGCTTCATTTATGTCTGTCTCTGGAATGGCGGAGGAACTTCAATACTTTTTTTTTTCTTTCGTTTTTCTTCTCGAGAGGGAGATAGCTTCCTGGACTGTGATGAAGATTAGGAAGATGGAATGGCTTGACCTACACCCCACCACTCCCTCATTCCCTCCCTCCCGCCCCTTTAGACCCTTCCCTTGCCCTCATTCCTCTCCCTCTTTCTTCCCTTACTCTCAGTATTTTCTCCCTACACCCATCCTTTGCCCTCTCTCTGCCCCTCAAACACCCACCTCACTAACCCCCTACACCCCTCTCATACCCTAACTGCCCCCCCCCCCCCCCCCTGGAAACGCCCCCCAGGCACGAGATAAGAGTGCGTACATCCGCTTGGGCGATGGCGGGGGCGATCCGGCTGCTGGCGAAAGGTCACGGGGCAGCGGAGGTCAGTGACCTTGCATAGAGAGTAAAAGTCATGGGCAGGCAGATGTCTGGGCGGGTTCCCTCCCTCTCAGCTGGCAAGGATCCGCGGGAAGGGGGAGGGGAGGAGGAGGAGAGGGGGTGGATTCCAGGGGAAGAGGGAAGGGGAGGGAGCATCAGGCGTGTGGGGGGGGGGGGAGGATAAGGGGGTGGATTCCAGGGGAGGAGGGAAGGGGAGAGGGCAGGGGTGTGAGTGGGGGGAGGGGAAGGGGAGGGGGCAGAGGTATGTGTGGGGGGAGTGGAAGGGGGGATTCCAGGGAAGGGGGAGGGAGAAGGGCAGAGGGAGGGGGGCACACTCACCACGAGGCGGGTCAAGGGACTTTGCACGGCTGCTGATGATACTTCTCATGGCTGTTTCGCGACTGCCGACCCTGTGGCGGACACCCCGAGAGGGTCAGGCGTGCACACATGAATACACACTGACCTTTATCGTGAAGTTGAATCGGGACGGGGATCAGGAACACTGACCTTTGACCCAGGCAACCAGAGAGGTCAGGTAAGCACCGTGTAGTCCCTGTGATAAGGCTAGGTAAATACAAAAGGAGACACTAGAGAGGTCAAGGGGGAGAGACTATTCACAGGTCACGCCCGCGATGCATTTCGAAATCATGGCTCGTGTCTTTTTCGATATTGGGTTTCATTGCTTTCAAAAAAAAGGAAAAAGAAAGGAACACTAGCTTGTCCTTTCTCTCATGACGACTTCTGTGTTGTTCCCCTCCACCCTCACGCGGATGCATATGAGTCATTCGGATGCCATGCACGTCTCTCTGTGCTCTCTATGTCGATCTAGGGTTCCTGTTTGGTTGGCTGTGTCTTCATGCATGACGTCATTCTCGGTGTCTCAGTGTCTGTCACCTTTATGGTCTTTATTTCCTTGCGTCTGTGTTCATCAGATGTCTGTAACTGCCCGTATGTTGTGCTTTGCTATCATGCCCATGCGTCTTTCTCATGTCTCGCCATCCTACGCCAGCCTCTTCCCAGCGGCTGCCTCTGTGACCGAGAGAGGAACCGCCAATGACAATCCCTCACCACATGTGTCTCAGACTTCAGAAAGGAAACACATAGATAAATAAATCA
>NW_028234404.1:45984789-45987289 GCF_977035675.1 Penaeus japonicus | reverse complement strand
GAGAGAGAGATAAAGAGAGAGAGAGAGAGAGAGAGAGAGAGAGAGAGAGAGAGAGAGAGAGAGAGAGAGAGAGAGAGAGAGAGAGAGAGAGAAAGAGAGAGAGAGAAAGAGAGAGAGAGAAAGATAGATAAATAGATAAATAGATAGATAAATAGAGAGAGAGAGAGAGAGCCAACGCGACAGCCAGAAGAAGTCAAGCAAACACGCAAAGACACAGACACGAGGAAAAGAGAACAAAAGTCGGATCAAGTTTCTTCCTTTGGTCTTGGAAACGAGAGACAGGAATAAATATGAACAGCGTAATCGAATTGTGGTTCGCGCAGGTTTTATTTTACGTATAACTTTACCGGCCCTGGTTTTATCATGTGATTTATTGGTCTCTGTGTATCCGTGTCTGTGGGTGTGGAAACTCTTGTTTTTGTGATATTTTTCGGCTAATGACAATGATTTTGATGAAGAGGACGAATAAAATGAATATACATACATGGAAAGCATACGTGTAAACAGATTGAATCAAACAGATATACAAACGGAAATAGAAAACACACCCACGCAAAACACATACACAACACCATCCAAAGTGGCACATACCAAAAAATACTGAGCAAAAGACACGTGCTTGTGTGTTATTACTATATATATATGTATTATATATATTAGATATATATTATATACGTATTAATTAAATATATGCATATATATATAGTTATATATATATATTATATATATATATATATATATATATATAATGAGAGAGAAAGAAAGAGAGAGAGGGAGAGAAATTGCACAGACACCAGACACGACACCAGTACAACGTCTTCCCTCCCACCACTCACACATAAGGATGAAAGCTCACATGGGTGTACACACAAAGACGTGTATCTATATATCAAAGTAGGTGGAAGATTTAGAAACACATTCGCTCATGTGCGTGTAGAGATAAAAGAAGTAAGTTTGGCAAAAGCTAGAGCTCTGAGTCTTAGAGGAAACTCAGGTGACATACGGAGGGCATGGAATTCTGTCATGCGGCCCTTGACCAGACACAAATGCATGGCGCGAGTGGGGATAGGGGGGGGATAGGGGGGGGTGAACGCGCAGTGGTAACTACTCTGTGCGAGCAGAGGCTATAGGGACCTTCATTCATCAGCGAGGAAGTATTTCTTCCTTTCCCTTTCATGCCTAGCTAGTCCGCTCGGGTGAGTAGTCAGCAGTGCCGGCACGCCTCGAAGGTGATAGGGCCCCTACCTGCCCTGGGCAAGTGGGCATACGTCGGGCGTAGCCACGGCGGGGCCTGCTTGCTCCGAGGTTCCGCAGATCGACCGAAGCCAAACTGATTCATGTTGGCCTTCGGCTGTGCTGCCAAGCGGAAGAGATCCGTCGGAGGGACTGAGTCGCAGCGGACGGCACCGTCTTCGTTAATTATCGCGATTAAGCCACTTTTGGTTCAGCGACGAGAATAGACGTGCATACACTCACAAGTATATGCATTCATAGGATACATATATAGGTATATATATCTATATCTATATCAATATCTATATATATATGTATATATATATATATGTATATATGTTTATTTATCATACATTCATAATTTATATATCTATTTATATATATATATATATATTATTCTATCGAGCTATATATATTTATATATATATATTTATTTATTTAGTGATATGTATATATTCTATTCTTATTATCTCTATGAATTATATCTTATCAAGATATATATATATAGATAGGATATTTAGATATATAGTATATATTTATATTTATATTTGTTATATATATAGATCACCTAGTGAGCACACACACACACAACAAACATAACACACACTCACAACACATATTTGATATTATATATATATAGATATAAAAATATATATAAAATATATAACTATATGATATATGTATATATATATATGTTTATATATATATATATATATATAAAATATCATATATATATATATATTCAACTGACTTTAGAGTTATATATATATATATATCTTGTATATATGATTGACATGCTAATATATATAATAAAATTTTATACATTTGTGTTTTAATGTATATGTATATATATATGGTCATCTATATTGTTATATTTATAGTTAATAGTTTATATATATAATTATATATATATATAGTTATATATAGTTGGTATATTATAGGTATATGATTTATTTAATATTTGTGCATGTAATATATATACTGTTATATATCGATATATATTATATATATCATTTATATATATATATATATACGTATATATATATATTGGATATAGATTTATACATATATATATAGTATATATATATATATTTTATGTATATGTATATATTATGTTATATATTTATTTACTTAGATATACATAATAATACAGTATATATATATATTATATATTTTTGTTATATATATTATATGTAGGTATATATATACATATAGTTACATTACATATATATATATATATATAGTATACGATATATATATATTTATT
>NW_028234404.1:45954789-45959789 GCF_977035675.1 Penaeus japonicus | reverse complement strand
GCTCTCTCTCTCTCTCTCTCTGTCTGTCTGTCTGTCTGTCACTCTCTCTCTCTCTGCCAGTCTCTCTCTCTCTCTCTGCCAGTCTCTCTCTCTCTCTCTCTCTCTCTCTCTCTCTCTCTCTCTCTCTCTCTCTCTCTCTCTCTCTTTCTCTGTCTTTCTCTCTCTCTCTCTCTGTGCCAGTCTCTCTCTCTCTCTCTCTCTTTCTCTGTCTTTCTCTCTCTCTCCCTCCCTCTCTCTATCTCTCTTTCTATTTATATTTCTTTTTTCCTCTCCCTTCATGTTCATCTCTGTCTATCTGTCTCTGTATATCTCTGTCTAAGTCTCTCTATCTATATTCCTTTGCCTCCTCCTTTTTTTCTCTCTCTTTTGCACTTTCACACTCTTCTTCTCTTTCACTCTCTCTGTCTCTGTCTACCAGTCTCTCTTTCTCTCTCTCCCCCCTCTTCCTCCCTCTTTCTCGCCTTCTGCTCTATCCCTCCCCCTTCTCCCCTCTGTGTCTCATCAGCAAGAAAATTAAGTGGAATCAAACCGTTTAGTTTCGCTTAACCTTTCGTCTTCAATTAGCCTTCCTTGACCTTCATTATTCATTTTGATTTTCAGGATAATCATAATATGTTGATTGCTATCCTGATATTATGACGACACTGTGGCATTTGCGGTAGCCACTAGGAATGTTTATTTTGCGAGAACTGGTAGTCTTTGTAACGTCTCAAAAAGTTTTTATTTTCCCATGATGACGATTGTGTGTATATTCGCAATGATAAGCGTAGAACCAATAATGGTTGATGGTAACGATGGTTCGATGCTGACTCTAAGGATAAAAAGCCATTAATGATTAGGTAATGCGGCCCTCCTTTATCAGCGGCTTTCCCGATGTTCATATAGGGTTCATAATAGGTCGCTCTCACTCTCTCCTATGCCCTGCGTCCTCACCAGCTCTTCCTGTTTGCCTTTGGTGTCCACGCCCCTGGCTATCAGCTCCTTGATCTTCCGACAACCTGCTTTCAGCTCCTCTATCTTCTTGGCCACGTGATTGTGTTCTTTCTTGGTGACGTCCAACCCCTACAACTTTTCTTTCGTCTTCATTTTTTTCTCTTTTTCTCCTTCCTTCCCTTTTTTCTTCTTCTTTCTCTTCATATTCTTCTCTCTCTCAACCCCTACGTCTTTTCTTTCGTCTTCATTTTTTCTCTTTTTCTCCTTCCTTCCCTTTTTTTCTTCTTCTTTCTCTTCATATTCTTCTTTCACTCTTTCATCTTCCTTTCCTTTTTTTCTTCTTCTTCTTTCTCTTCATATTCTTCTTTCTTCTTTCTTTCTCCCTCTTCCTTTCCTTCTCTTTCTTCTTCTTGTTGAGAACCTCAGTTACTTTCGTCGTCACTTTTGTCATTTCGATTTCATTTCGCGATTTCAATTCCCTCTTATAGTCCGCCACACCCTCAAGGCCTTCACTCCCTCTCTCTAGTCATCCTTCTGCTTGAGAGTTCTTGATTGGCCAAGCTTCCGTTCTCTGTATTTCCCTGTTGTTAAGGCACTATGGTCAGTATGTATCTCACCAAGGCGTTTCTACATTTACTTCTTCCTCTGCTATCAGCCGCAAGGGATATGTATTTTCGGTGTCCATTTTTCAGTCTTACGTAAACGGATCATGCATACTGCTAGGTGGAGATGGGTACGGATTAATTCTAGATTTGCCATGAATAAGTTGAGTGTTTCTTCGTTGGCAAGTAGCGAACAGAAAGGTTATGTCATGGCCGTTGGCAGCTTTCTCTAAGTATCTGACCATAGCTATTTTGATATATTTCCACTTCGTCTGAATATATATATACATACATACATACACACACACACACACACACACTCACACACACACACACACACACACACACACACACACATATATATATATATATATATATATATATATATATATATATATATACACACACACACACACACACACACACACACACACACACACACACACACACACAGAGAGAGAGAGAGAGAGAGAGAGAGAGAGAGAGTGAGAGGGAGTGAGAGCAAGAGAGAGAGAGAGAGAGAGAGAGAGAGAGAGAGAGAGAGAGAGAGAGAGAGAGAGAGAGAGAGAGAGAGAGAGAGAGAGAAAGGAAGATAGAGGGAAAAGAGAGAAAAAGAGAGAAAGAGAGATAAGGAGAGGGACGAGAGAGAGAGAGAGAGAGAGAGAGAGAGAGAGAGAGAGAGAGAGAGAGAGAGAGAGAGAGAGAGAGAGAGAAAGGGAGAAAGAGAGAGAGAGAGACAAAGACAAAAAAGAAAAGAGAGACAGAAAACGATAAAAAGCGTAAGCGAGAGAGAGATCAAGAGAGTGAAGAAAGAGCGAAAGGCAGAGAGAAGAAGCCAAAGCCAAGTGCCGTGAGAGTCATTAGCCAAACCACGGAGTTCCTGAAGCCATTATTGGCGAGTCGCTGTCCCTCGGCCGGCCAGCCAGCCAGCCCTTAGCTCGCGCCTCCGCCTCGTCCTCTCACGGGCGGCTCCTCCTTCCCTTTCTTCTCATTCTTCTCCTTTTCTCTCCCTTGTCTAGATTTCTTCCTTTCTTTATATTTTTTTTCAGAATTGTCTTAATTCATTCTTTTTTTTTAATTTTCGTCTTTTCTTGTCTTTTTTTTCTTTTTTTTCTTTCTTGCTTTTATGTCTTTTCTTATTTCCATCTCTCTTGTCTTTCTATGTTTCTTTCTTACTTTATTTCTTGACTTTATTTTCTTTCTTGTGTTTTTTCTTTTTTTCTTCTTCTTTCTCTTTTGTTTTTCTTCTCTTTCTTTCTTTCTTGTCTTTCTATCATTTTTTTTTCTTCTTGTGTTGTTTTTGTTTCGTTTGTTTGTTTGTGTTCCCTTTGTTTCTTTTAGTTTCTTTGACTGGTTATCGAATGTTTCTCTGTGTTTGTTTTTTTCTTGTTTTTTACTTTTTGTTTTCCTTTTTTGGTCATTCCTATTGCTGTGCATGACTTTCTATCTGGTTGTCAGTTCCTTCTGTCTACCTGTTTGTCTGTCTCTCTGTCCGTCTGTCTATCTATCTGTTCGTCTGTCAATCTATCTGTCTGTCTGCCTATTTATCTATCTGTCTGTCTGCCTATTTATCTATCTGTCTGTCTATTTGTCTATCTATTTATCTGTCTGTCTGCTTTTATCTCTGTTTATCTCTCTGTCTGTCTGTTTCTCTTTCTATTTGTCTCTCTCTGTGCCTATTTTCGTATCTATTTATCGATCTCTTTATTTCTCTTTATTTTCTTTCTCTGTGTTTGTCTGTCAGTCGGTTGGTCGTCTTTTTCTCTTCTTGTGTCTTTCTTTCCCACAACTGCGTCTCCTTCTCATTTTCTTTTTGTTTCCCTTTCTCTGTTCCTTATTCTTTGTCTTCTTGTGTTTTTGTCTGAACTCTATCTATCTATTAGTCACTTATTCTATCAATCTGTATGTATATATGCGCGTGTTTGTGTGCATCTCTCTCTCTCTCTCTCTCTCTCTCTCTCTCTCTCTCTCTCTCTTCCTCTTTCTGTCCTCTCTCTCTCTCTCTCTCTCTCTCTCTCTCTGATCTTGCTCTTTCTGACCTCTCTCTCTTCCTCTTTCTGTCCTCTCTCTCCTTCTCTTCCTCGCTCTCTTACTCTCTCTCCTTGTTCTTCTTGTTTCCTCTCTTCTCTCTTTCTCTCATCTTCTGCTTCGTTCCTCTTTATCTCTCTTCCTCTTTCTGTTCTCTCTCTGTCACAAGTCAGAATATAGATACGAAAGAAATCAGAAGAAAAAAACAGCCTCTGCCAACAGGTCCTCATAAACACTTGGAACAGGACTGCTTAATCGAGCAGACAGGCGCGGGTTTGCTACCGAAGCAGGGGTTTGGTGTCAATACGTTAAGTCAAAAACACAAGCAGCAGACGCAGCAGCGGCAGCAGGAAGTGAGTGCTTGAGCCGGACCAGCCTTCTGCTGCCCGCGGTCATCACTGTCTAGACTAACACAGAGCAACAGCGTGTACAGGTGAAGGTCATGTACGTACGCCCCGGCACACGCTCATGCACACACAAGCATACACACACACATACTCACACGCACACACATTCACATACACATTCTCACGAAAGCAAACTCAGACACAAGCACACACACACAGACACAGACACACACACAAACACGCATATGAGCACACATGCACAAAAACACAGAGGTACAAATACAATACATGTGCATACGTATATGATAACTGTAATCTACCTTAATATTTTTGTTTGCTTTTGTTTCTCTTCTTAATAAAGCCGATGTTTTTTTTCATTGTTTTGTTTGCTTTTTGTGCCCGCCTTGCCCTCGTACCCTTGGATTGTGCATCAGTAATTCAAGCGCCGTGTTTCCACTAATCACGGGATCTGCCAGTGACACGGAGGCCGCCGTGTCAAATGATTTGTTGACTTTCTTTAATGCGCTCTGCCTCTCTGGCCAGTCGCCTCGCCTGCTCCGTCGTGTTCCTGATCTCCACACACACACACACACACACACACACAAACACACACACACAGACACACACACATAAACACACAAGCACACACACACAGACACACACACACACATACAAACACACACACACAAACACACAAGCACACACACATACACACAAAGACACACACACACATACATATATATTGGGATGTATATATATATTATAATATATATTATATTAGTATATATATATATTATATATAAATATATAAATATATATATATGTTATATATCATTTAAATATATATAAATATATATATATATAATATATATATATAAGATATATATATATATATATGTATATATGCATATATTTATATATATATATATAAATATTATATATATATATATATATATAAATTTATATATATATTAATGTACATATTTATTATAAAATATATATATATATATATATATATATATATATATATAAATAATGTATATATATACAACATATATATAATACATTAATAAATATATATATAAACACA
>NW_028234404.1:45949151-45954689 GCF_977035675.1 Penaeus japonicus | reverse complement strand
CTTTCCCCGTTTATATTTTTGCTCATCTGCTTGCTTTGTTGCTTGCAGTAAACGAAAATAAAAGGTTGTGTTCAGTCGGTTCCCGGGATATTATTATTATTGTTATTATTATTATTATTATCATTATTATTAGCATTATTATTCAGAACAAATACATGCAATGAAAGAAAACATTAATCGATAAAAAGATAGACGTCATTTTTCGACCCTTTGAGAACAGCAAATATTATTACTCCTTCCAAATCTATTAATAATACTACGCCTTCTGAACGATTTACATAGCAGCATCTAGAATACACATGCTCAGTTGATAAGCAATCTCGAACTTGCCAGATAAGAGCTGTTTAAGAGTTCGTTCTTGTCTGGAATGTTTACTGCATGTTCTCTTGCATGCACACATCTGCTTGTGTGCATGCGCTGTGAAACCACATGTACGTATTTGATCTTCAACCCTTACACACGCATATACACTAAAATACGCACATGGGCCCCGTCTTACGCGTCGTAAGCGTCCGCGTACCCACCGCGTAAGCGAAAAACGTACCGTCGTTACCCGTCCGGCGTAACCGTAGCGTAAGGAAAAAAGGAAAACAAAAGATATCCATAAAGATGTAAAACAACAGACAGAAATGTGAATCATTATTCATTTTTTAAAAATATATTATCTTTCACTACTGTTATGTTTTTCTTTTCATTTCATAATTTCTATTTTCTTTTCTTTTTTTTGTTCATCATTCTTCATCATCATTCTATTTTATTCCTTTGTTCTCCATGTTCGTCTTTTTTTATGATCAGATTCCTCTTATTCTATTTCGTAATATTCTTTGATAAACTTATTTTCGTGTATCTTCCAATTTCTTTCTACATTTGACTCTTCTTATTCTCTCTCTCTCTCTCTCTCTCACACACACACACACACACACACACACACACACATAAACACACGCACACACACACACACACACACACACACACACACACACACACACACACACACACACACACACACACACACACACACACACACACTTACAAATATGCACCCACCCCCCCTCTCTCTCTCTCTCTGACCTCCTCCTCCCTCTCTCTCTAACCTCCTCCTCCCTCTCTCTCTCTCTCTCTTCCTCTCTCTCTCTCTCTCTCTCTCTCTCTCTCTCTCTCTCTCTCTCTCTCTTTCTCTAACCTCTAAACCTCCCTCCCCCCAACCTTCCCTCCCCCCCCCCCCCCACCCCCCTCCCCCCCCCAACCTTCTCCCCTCCCCCTCTCTCTTCTCTTCCTTCCTCTCTCTCCTCTCTCTCCTCTCTCTCTCTCATCTCTAACCTCCTCTCCTTCTCTCTCTCTTTCCTCCTCTCTTCCTCTCCTCCCACTCTCCTCTCTTCTCTCTCTCTCCCTCTCTTCACCTACTCTCTCTCTCTCTTCTCCTCTCTCTCTCTTCTTCCTCTCACTCAACCTCCCTCCTCTCTCTCTCCTCTCCCTCTTCTTCCCTCCCTCTCTCTCCCTCTCTCCCTCTCTCTCCACCAGTCACCATAGCCACCATACTCCCCCACCATCACCCCCACCCCCCCTCTCCCGCCACAACACGGTTCGACGAGACTGCAAGCGCTTTCGTGACAAGCTCGACTTCCATCTTTGTCAGCCATGAGTCACAAGCACCTGGAAGCTTTGCTGTCGATGAGTCATGTCTCCTTCATGTCATGTCTTCTTTGTGCTATCGTCTTCTTTATTTTTATCTTGATTATTTTTCATGTCGTGTTATGTTTTTTTTTTATGTCGTGTTTTGGTTCGTTTTTTCGTTTTTTTTTCTTGTCTTATCGTTTCGTGTTTGTTTATGTTTGAGTCTTTTAGATTTTATTTTTTTAAACTTTTTTTATTTATATTGGTAATGCTAGACGGTATGTCTTTCTTGATCTTCTTATTTAAGGTCTCATAAAAAAAAAATATATATATCTTTTATCTTTTTATGTCTCAATATTCCTTTCATCTTCGCTTTGTTTGTTCATTTTCTTTATTTGTTTGTTTTCTATTTATTGTTCCATTCTGTTAGTTCATTTTCCTTATTCCTTTGTCTATCCATTCCTTATTTTGATAGCCTTCGTTCATCCTATTAGTCTGTTCTTTTATGTATTCTTTCATCATCTTTACCATTTGTGCTTCTTCTTTTCATAAACATCTACGTATTTTCTCGGTAGCATTTGACTGTCTTTAAATCTTATATATACACATTCTATTATCATGTCTATAGAATGACATGTTCCATCCATTTTTCAAACAAAATTACTGGTATATTTACTTTCCTTTTTTTTCTATGGACTATTTTACAAAGATAATTGCAGTCATTATCATTATCATTCAAGCTATCTGAACGTGGTCAGTTTTGATTTTTTTTTTTACTAGCCCCTGTGATAATTATTGTATATATTTTCTTTTCTGTTTCCTTGATAACTTTTGATATTACATCTATTTGTTATCAATGTATTTGTTATTATTGATACAATTGTTTGCAATTGACTTTGCGTATTGCATATTCATCATAATGTTAAAGTTATTGCTGCTATATTTGTTTTTGTCTCAATTCTTGATATTGTTATACCTATTATCATCAATTTTCTCATTATTCATTTCGTCATAAATATTACCTGTTATTGATGTTGTCTCTATTTCTGTATATATTGCGTCATCATTGATGTTGTTGTTCTTATTGGTAAGGCAGTTGCTGCTGTTATCATCATTATTTATAACCTTTGTTGTTGGTGTTGTTATCAATGTTGCTTTTTTTTTTCTTTTTTTGCTGCTACATCATTATTGTTATTCATATCATCCTTGTGTTTCTCTCGTTATTATCACCATTGCTAAGCGTTATTATCATTATTGTTATCATTGCTATCATTTACTTATAATATTACTTATATTACTTTATATCATCATTGCCAGTCTCATTATTAGTTATCATTTTAGCCACCACTTCTTGTTGCAAATTGATGTTATGATGTTATTTTCATTATCATAAATGTTCCTCCAACTGTTATTGTAGTTGTTATCAACTTCATTATCATACCAATAATCTTAATACCGGTGTTGGCGTTTTTGTGCACTATGCTAATAGTTTTTGTGATATACCTTTGTGATATTATGTAACAACTGTAACTATCATTATGTTTTTATTTTTAATACCGCAAGTATTCTGGCTGCATCTGCTGTTATTGTTCTTGCTGTTATCATTACTTTGGGCCTAGTTATCCCCATTACTATCATCAATGACATGATTTTGACTTCCCCCATCGCCCTTGTCCATCAAATCGATTCCCGTAGATTGGCGACTGCGATGGTGACTCCTGTTGTTTGCGCTCCCATTCACATGATCCTTATCACCGTCTCTCCTTCCTCCTTCCATCCTTTCTTGGGTTCCCCGCACTTCATCTTTTACGATGTCATTGAACTTAGCGGTTAACAGTAAGAGTCAAGGCAGGGGGGAGGGGATGGGGGCAGGGGAAGGGCGAGGGGAGGGGGGTAGAGCGCCCAGACGGGATGTGTTGGTGTGCTCAGACACATAAACCTGTTTTGCCGGAAGTTTCGCGTCAGATATGCAAATAAGATCCCAAATTGTCGTGTCTCTTCTCTCGTATGCTTATTCTTAAAGCGTGGTCACGTGGCATGGAGACAGAGGGGCCGTTCCGAGGAGAGTGGAGAGTGGAAGCTGCTTTGGCCCTCTCCTCCAGGCTCTTGCCCTTCGGCACGGTGGGGGGATGGGGGGGCGCTTCCTGGCACTCCCCCTCCCCTTCGCCCTTCCCCTTTTCTGTCTACCTCTGGCTCTTTCCTCCTCTCGCCTAGGCACGGAGAAGGGACCTGCGGATTCAGTGCCGTGTGACGTATATGACGTTTGGAATTAAACTATAGAAAAATCGAACTAGCTCTTGTTGCAAAATGATGATAGGCTCTCAACTGCAATTGCAACCAAGGACCAAGAGGCCTTCAGATACAGTCAGCCGTGCACAGAGCAACAGGTGCAACAGATACCAGCGCTAGACGGGCCTTGAGTACAAGAGTTGTTGACCTGAAATCATGTCCGTACGTGTGCCTGGCATAACAGAATCGAGGCTGATTGGTGCGAGGAAATTCGGTATTACGCACGCCAGATGCCGCATCACACCGGTCGAATTCTACATACAACATGCACATACACGTCACACCGCATGGGCTATGCCGCATATATCGCATATAGGATACCCTTAAACATAAACTATATAAGATGCTGTTGGTATAAACGAACTAAGTGCACTTTTATTCACGGTTTTCTAAATATGACTGACATCATTTCACCTAATCAGCTTTATGGCAAGTTGAACTTTTTCGTATCGGACAAACTGTATTATAATGGAAGTGTCATGGTATCCAGAGAATCTTGAATTACACTTGATATAAATCATAGCAATGGGTACGATACCATCGTGCACTGCACAAATGGAAGTATGCTGACAAACTCACACGACAATAATGATAAAACACAACATATTTCACAACCTACATATAACACACATTGCTCATGAAGCACAAAGGAAGCTACAGTCTCTTTGTAGATCACATATCGAAAGCAGAAGACCAAACACTCTGAGGATTCAGTCAGCAAGTTCGCTACACTTTATTAATGTCACTATAAATATTCAATATACTGACAACTGTGTACACATTATTTTCAAATATGCACGTTGTATATAAGGTACGGCATGACAACGTACAGAATTGTGGACTTAATATGAATAACGAGTAGGGTTGTCAACCTGCCGACACTTTCGAGACTTCCTCAACCACCCATCGAGTCTCAGACAGTAAGCTTTTATCAACTAAAAATTATCACATAAAATAAAATCAACCGAAAGGGAAAAACCGCGACTGCATCTCATACCACCAACTGCCACCCTCAGAATCCGCAGAACGTCGCTGTTATCAACCTATTCCCAAGCCTTGTGACAGATGGATTAAGCATGCACGGACCGTAGCATAGTTGAGGCATAGAATTAGCTCATGACCCACACTTAAATGTTCTCGACACATGATACTCGACAGTAATAGCCATACTAATTGCCCCGTGAGTTGAATGCAACAGCAAGGACCCGTACGTTGACACCAAGGAGTTAGGATGCTCAGTATGAGATACATCAAACGCCGTGCAAAGTGTGCGATTGTCAGACGTCATTTACAATTCTATGTGTACACGTTAAGGTAATCCTACGTCGGATTTTCAACATGTAGATGTTGCAGTGAGATAAAGCATTTTGTCAAATCAGCTTGTGTACGCTTGTATAGATGTATTCTACACAAAGTAATTCATTTATGCAACTAGTTCTATTTGGATTACGAATAGATTGAGCTGTAATGAGCTACGATAAACCTCTCATGATCATGAAATAAGATTGAAAAGAGAAGAAAAAAAGTGAACCAAGATTTCTTTTTCAATATATATATTTTTTTTATGTTTTGTTTTCTGAAGCGCATCTCAAGCTTTTAGAGATACGTTACTTACACATAACCTATTCGAAGCTT
>NW_028234404.1:45921651-45924151 GCF_977035675.1 Penaeus japonicus | reverse complement strand
GAGAGAGAGAGAGTGAGAGAGAGAGAGAGAAAGAGAGAGAAAGTATACAAACATAAAAAAAACATATATATACAAATATATACATACATACATACATATATATATATATATATATATATATATATATATATATATATATATATGCATATATTATGCATATATGCATATATATACATATATATATATATATATATATATATATATATATATATATACACACACACATATATATATTCATATACATATACATATACAAACACTCGTGTATGTAAGCAGGATTGCATGTGTATATGTATGCAGAGTAAGTGAAAAAATAGAAAAAGATAGATAGAGAGAAAATAATCCTTTGCGAAAACAAAACAAAACTGATCAACAGCATCTGCCAGGAAACTGAAGAGAATGCATACCGAGCCAAGGCTCAGTTCAAGACGGAAGAGGAGGCTTTAGAAGAGGCACTGCTGACCGCGAGTGTGGAAGAGGCTCGAGGCGGAATGCAGGAATACTGGATCAACGAAAAGAGACAGTTAATGAGAGAGAGAGAGAGAGAGAGATAGATAGATAGTTAGATAGATAGATAGATAGATAGATAGATAGAGAGAGAGAGAGAGAGAGAAAACACTCGTTGTTGATAAGTTTGAAATTCAGGAGAAAATGCGTTGCAAACAGAAAGAATACCCTAGGAAGCAAGATAAAAGAGAAAGAAAATGAAATTACAGGGAAAAAGATGGAAATCATGTAGATGTGTAGTGAAAGCGAAAGGCAAAGGAAAATATAGGAAAAAAATGAAAACGAAAAAGGAAAAGGATAGTTATGAAAACGTGGTTATTCTCTGAACTTGAATTAAATGTACAATGGGAATATTCAAACCTCAAGACGGATTTGAATCTGTTATTTCCCCTGTGAGATGCAACATTCTCACCTTCATTTTAATCTGGTTTATTGTAGAACTCCCGACCTCTAAGTTAATTGTTGTTTCTTGTCAAGAAAATTGATACTTGTCCTGAGGAGCCTATAAACTATCTTATATATTCCATTAATTCTCTATGTCCTTTGGTGCACAAAATACGTGATTTCCCCTCTTATTCACAAAAAAGAAAAAAAAAAAAGAAAAAAGAAAAAGGCAATTCCCACATCCAAGATAATGAGGCTGATGTTAAGTGATGTGCTGTTATAAGCAGTCACAAGCACTCATTTGCTTGCTGACAGTCAAAGGGAAGGAGGGAAGAGGGACGTGCGAAAGCTCTCCTCCTCCAACTGTCAATTTGTTTCGTAAAAATGAGGATAATAAAAGGGTAGAGACACGACTTTGAAGTGAAAGTCAGCGACAAGATTTCCAAAGCAGATGGGGTCAAATCCGCCAAACTAGGTCAAGCTCAGATGCATTTTCTAGCCCACTGGCTCTTAAAAGAAACTTTTCGCAATGTAGGTAGGGATCCCCAGCCTTACGATTTGTACTCTGATTATGCCTCCTCGTGTGGTTGTACGGCGTGTCTTAATGCCCTTGGAGAATGCATGAGGCCCTCGTGTAGCGGAGACTCATTCTCGGCCACATGGAATATGCGCCGTGACAAGGCGTCTCTCGAGATCCTGACAAGCGCCGCTTTACCCTCACTTCTTCATCGAGCTTCTCTTCGTCTTCCGGTCCTCTGGATCATCAGGGGACGGACGTGGCTGGATTTTTTTTTTTTTTTTTTTTTTTGGGGGGGGCGTGTTTTTCGAAATGGAATACGTTAAAAGTGATGGAAGTAGACAAATTGATAAATGAATGAGATGTATTAGACAAAAGGAACACATATACAATATGCATTAGCACCCCCCTCCCACACACACAACAAAACCACACACACACACACACACACACACACACACACACAAATATATATATACATATATATATATATATATATATATATATATATATATATATATATATATATATATATATATACACGTAGCTCGCCAGTAGAGAAACAGGAGAGAGTTCTCTCCTTGAGCCAACCACTTTAAACGGTATTTGCTCACCTACATACTCAAATAATTGGTCAGCCTGCAATGCACCTGGTCAACTTTGCAAAGCTTTCTCTTCTTTAATCTTTTCTTCCTCTAACTAAATATGTATATATATATATTCCATCTTTTCCTCTCTGTACTCGTTCCTTTTCTATTGTTTTTTTTGTTTTATTAATTAATTCGCCCACCATTTGCTACTTTGGTTCTCTCTAGTTATGAGAAGCTAGTGTATTCCTAAACGATTAAATGCCTCAAATCACAAAGAAAAGAGGAAAAAAATGAATAGACAAAAGATAGATAAATAAAAGGAATAAAGAATGATAGTAATTGTAATTTCTTATTCATATGTGGTCATATGTATTGTACTTATTTCGTAAACAGAGGAAAAAGAGAAAAAAAAAGGTAGTTTATCTGTCTTGATGTTTGTAGTTAGTTCCCTCTCTGTATGTCTTGTAGTTGTTTGGTAAAAAAAAAAAGGAAAACAGTAGTT
>NW_028234404.1:45911651-45914151 GCF_977035675.1 Penaeus japonicus | reverse complement strand
AAAAACAAACTTAAGTTTAATTATTTCTCACCGTGTAAGGAAACCGCCCTCTACTACACCGTCTCAATATGCATGTAATCAGAATATCTTCCCATATTCAGTGACTCTGTTGGTATACATACACCCTCTTCACTTTACTGAAAATATTCAAAACGACCTCACTAATACCAATGCAAGATTTACTATCCCCCTCTCCTCAAATCGGAATATTTGAATACAAAATGCATGTCGCATCAACTTGAAATTATTAAACACGGACGCGGTATCCTAAACAGGAGATGTTCGACGTGTTCACAATACTGGCGTTATAATGTACATCTTCTTGTTCAATTATTGTTGATATAAGAGATGGCTTCGAGGTAAAGAAACGCCATACTAATTATTCTAATTCAGGCTTTAACCGTCTATCTTCTTCCCACAATTAATGCAGTCAATATCAAACAATATTTAGTTCACGTACATAAGCTCTGAATAACAGCAAATCTTATGGATTTTTAGAAAGAAGTCATGCAGGTGATGAATCGTATTTTTCTGTACAGGATATGAAAAATGGCGTGTAATATGTTGCATGATTATATAATGTTATTTGTATCTGTTCGTCCATCTATGTTTGTGTGTGCATTCATATATATGTATGTGATTGTGTCTAGGTATGTGTGTATACACATTTGTGTCTCTATGTATGCAGATATGTGCGTTTGTGGGCATACATTTGTGTATATACATCAACACGCATGTGTAGGTATGTTGTATGTGGATGTACGTATGTGTATGTGCGCGTTTGAACAGAAACAGAAACAAAAATCAACAGCATAAAAATACACTACCGTTACTAGTACTTCCACAACTAATGCAATAGCTATTGATACTTTAAACTCAGTGAATAAATCTGAATATAATCCTAAAAAAGGATTACTGGAAAATCCATTGAAAAGAACATTGTTCTATCATTAAGCAACACAATGATAATAATGATGATAGTATTAATAGTATTAATGATAATGATGAGGATAATATTAATATTAGTAGTGATAATTATAATTATAATAGAATGATAGTAATAGTAATTTTAATGATGTTATTGATAATGATAATGATAATAATAATAACAATAATAATGGTAATCTTTATTATCATACTGATAGTAACAGTAATACCAACAACAATAACAATAATAATGATAATGATAATAACAATAATATCAAATATAATGATAATGATGATAAAGATAATGATAACAATCATAACACAATGGTCCCAATTCTAATATTTATGATATATGGAATAATACTAATGATAATAAAGATAAGAGTGATATTAATAGTATAACCATAATAACTATAGATAGTAATAGTAATGATAAATATAGTGTGAATAATAACGATAATAGCAAAAACAGTTATAATCATGTAAAAAAAAAAAAAAAAAAAAAGAATATATATATATACATATATATATTTATATATAAATATATATATATATATAATATATATATATATATATATATATATATATATATATATATATATATATATATATATATATATATTACAATGATAATAACAGTGATGAAAAAGGACAATGATAAGAATAACTACAACAAAAACATTAACAACAACAACAACAGCAGCAACAACGACAACCATAAAGACTCAAAGCAATGATCCCGTGACGTTGGAGACACAGCGAGCGTGTCCGTCAATCACTCACTCAAGAGCCACAGCCATGCGAGAGCCACGGCGCCCGGGAGCATAAAACATGCACTCGGGGATGGAAAAGCAAGACGTCATGAACCAGACTGGGATCATGCGAGACACAAGCTGGGGGAGGAGGGAGGGGGCAGGGGGAGGGGGAGGGGGGGAGAGCCGATGAAGATCGACGTGGGAATGGGAATCTAGGATCAGGAGAATGGGGAAGCTGCCGGGAATCGGGGTAGCGTAATGGTGATAGACAGTTGGTGAGCTTCCGAGGAGGACGAGATGGTGTGAGACTATGGGGGGGTGGGGGTGGGGGGGGGTGATGGTGAGGTGGAGTATGTTGGGCTGGTTATGATTCTCTGTGGGTGTGGTCATGGCGGGTGTAGATGGGGGGGATGATGGAACAATCGATCAGGTTCATTTTCGACCTATTTTCTCTCTTCTTCTTCTCCTACTCCTCGTCCTCTTCTTTTTCCCTCTTTCGTCAACGGAGGTCTGCCTCTTGAAGTCTAATGCCGAATGTTATTAGTACAAGGGCTCTTAGATCAACGCCTTCGAGAGAGAGAAACGAAATAGATTCTAGTCTTGGGGTTGTAGCAAGTGTGACGTCCCTCTGTGCTTGACGATTCTAATTTTGCCACAGTCATTAAAGACAGACAAAGACCGATATTCCATGCGCTTCAGAAAAGACAAAGGAAAACTGCTTATGTACAAATGCCAAGATAAGACCTTTTGATAAGAAGGTCATGGTCACAGCACCAGAAATTAAGTCCATTAGACAAAGAAGGTAATGGTCGCTTATC
>NW_028234404.1:45889151-45891651 GCF_977035675.1 Penaeus japonicus | reverse complement strand
TATTCTTGTCGTCACTGATACATTTATTGTTATAATCATCGTGATAATGATCGTTTTCATTATCATTATTATTGTAGGTGATAAAAAAAAATGCTATCATTGTTGACATCACTATTATCATTATTATCAACACTATTATAATTATTATTATTACCAACACCACTATTATAGTTGTTACCATTAACAATATTATCATTCTTTTTATCTGCCTTATCATCGTTATTATCATTATCATTGTTATCATCTTCATCCTTATTATTATCATTATCATTATTGCTACAATTATTATTGCTATTATTATCATTATTACAATCATCATCACCATTATTATCACCATCATTATCATCATCATTATCATCATCATTACGTGGCATTCTGTGACAGTGCGTCCAAGCTTAAAGATTCATTTCTGAATAAATGGTGGTAACGTGAGAAATGTTGATATACTGCAGACTGTCACTGTCACTGACAGTGCCATGGTACGTGACTACCCCTCCCTCCCCCTTTCTCTCTCTCTGTCTCTCTCTTTATCTTTCTATCTATTTTTCTCCCCAAAGGATAAATTTGATTATTGTTATCAAACGTAGGTTTTGTTTTAGCCTTTTGGCAATTCCAGAACTCCCCAATACTTCTACAGGAATGTGACCCCGTAAGGTTGTCAAGTTAATTATCATTTCTCTATTATTGGACTTTTATGTACGTGTAACAGTTGTGCTTGCTAAATCAGATTTTTTTTTTTTATGTATGTGTTTGTTTAAGTATGTGTGTGAGTGTAAGTGTATGTGTGTGCGTTTTTTTTTTCTGCCTGAAGGTAGTCTGTAAGAAAAAGATTTCCCTTCTGTATCTCCTTCGCTCTCTTCCTCCTCTTCCCCCTTTTCCATTTCCTCTGCCAAATCCCTGGCCTATTCAGCTCAGCCCTTCTGTCACTCGAGCCATTAGTCTCTTGCGAACGCCCCTTCATCCCGCGATGCTAGGCCTCGGCTCCCTGTCCCACTCTGTCACGACCCTTTTTACTTTGCCTCATTCGTCCCCTCCCTTCACCCTCCCCCTTCCTTGTCACGGCTCTTCCTTTTCCTCCCTTCTACCCCCCCCCCTTTTCACCCATTCCCCCTCCCCTATCCACGTCCTCCTTATCGCTCTCTCTTTCTGTCTCCCTTTGCCTATCTTATCATGGGCCCCTTTTGCGCCGTGCCCTCTTGTCGCACTCTTCGTTATTTACATCACTCCATCATTGATATGGTCACAGTGATGGAAGAGGGTCCCGAGCCCCGCCCTCTAGGTGGTGTGGCCCCGCCTTCTTAGGTCCAGAAACCCCGCCCCTCTTCTAAGCTATCTGATCCCATCCTTCTCCAGCAGATTGGATTACCCATCTACCTACGAAGCTACAGGATCTAACTCCTCCCTCTCTCTTCAGCTCCCCTGTTCCTCTTTTCTCCTCTCTTTCCAGTTCTCCCCTTCCCCTCGCCTCTCCAGTTCCCCCATTCTCTCCTTTTCGCAGTCCCTCCAACTCTCCTTGTCTCTCCCGTTTCTCCCTTTCTCTTCCCTTTCCAGCTCTCCTGTCCCCTGTCTCTTCAGGTGCCCCCTTTCCTGTTCTCCGCCCCCCCCCTCTCTCCTGTCTTTCCAGCCCCTCTGCCTCTTATTCCTTCTATAGCAGGATTTTTCATGCGCCCATGTTACTCTGTCTGACCTTTTTTTGACCTTATCTTTCAGGAACACAAGCGGCCCCACTTCTGCTTGTAAAGTACGTGGTTTGAGAACCCTGTGACACGGTCTTCTGATTAGTGTTTGCTCTCTCTCTCTCTCTCTCTCTCTCTCTCTCTCTCTCTCTCTCTCTCTCTCTCTCTCTCTCTCTCTCTCTCTCTCTCTCTCTCTCTCTCTCTCTCTCTCTCTTTTATTCTCATCCTTATCTTTCCTTCCCTCTCTTTTAAAAAATAACGAAAAATAACGTTCGTTGAATGTCATGATACACATCTAGATGACTTCCCTATATTTACAAACTATTTCGGGAAGAAACAAACTAATACACAGACCTACAGCAAAGGGATGAACCAATTTGTGGCTTGCCGTTGCAAAAGTGCAGAGGATATTGAATTTGGGCCTGAGGGCGAAATGAACCGGCTCAAGTTACTTCAGGAGACCACGGAAGTCTTCTTGGTCTGCTTGCAGGCTCAAGCATGACGTCTTTGGCTGAAAAAAAGAAGAAGAAGGAAAATTGGTTTTAGTAGTAATAGTAGAAGGAGAAAAATATGAAGAAGAGGAAGAAGTAGGAGTAGAAGAAAAAGTAGTAGTAGCAGAAGAAGAAAAAGAAGGAAGAAGAATAAAGGAAAAAAAAGGGGAAGATAAGGAGTAGAAAAACAAGAAAAAGAAGGAGAAGAAAAAGAAGAGGAACAAGAAGAAGAAGAAGAAAAGGAAGAACAAGAAGAAGAGGAAGAAGATAAAGAAGGAGAAGGAGAAGAAGTAGTAGAAGAAGAAGTAAAAACAGAAGACAGAAAAAGAAGTG
>NW_028234404.1:45861645-45864145 GCF_977035675.1 Penaeus japonicus | reverse complement strand
GATAAGAGAGAGTGTTATGGTGACTCACATACACACACACACACACACTCATCTCAACTCACCTAAATACAGTGATGAGATGAGATAGTGAGATAGAGAGAGTGTGTTTGTGAGTGAGATATTGTGATTAGTATGTCTTGTGAGTTTGAGTTTGTGTGATTGAGTGAGTGTGAGTGAGTTTGATTGATTCTACACACACACACACACACACACACACACACAACACCCACCCCACACTCTAACAGAGATAGAATTGTGCTATAGAGGGTATTGTGAGGTAGTTATTTATATAGAGATATTTTATATATTATGATGGTATAGATATATTTTTGTTATATATGTTTATATGATTGATTTCGAGATTTAGTGTTATATAGATTTATATATATCTATATATACATATATATAGTATATATATATATTGTTGAGAGAGTTAATATATATATATTATTGGTATATATATATATATATATAAATTTTTATATATATATATATATATATATATATATATATATATATATATATATATATATATATATATATATATATATACACACACACACACAACACACACACACACACACACACACACACACACATATATATATATAATATAATATATATATATATATAGATATATATAATATATATATTTTATATTACATATTATAATTATATTTATATATATATATATATATAACACACACCCACCAACACACATATATAGGAGTTGTTATATAAACGCACACACACACAGTTTATGACACACACACACACATACACACACACACACACATATATATATACATATATATATGTATATATATAGATATATATATATATGTTTATATATATATATATATTTATGATATAATAATATATATATATATGATATATATGAATTTAGTAACGGGACCACACACACACACTCTCGCACAACCGTATATATATATGGATATATTATATATTTAGAGATATATTAATAATATATATATATATATATTTTTAGATATAATAATATATATGGATATATATATATATAGATTATATATATATATATTAGATATTTATATATATACTTATAGAGAGATATATATATATATATATATATATATATATAGATATAAGTAGTGTGAGTAGAGTTAGTGAGAGAGACTGTGTAGAGTTATTTAGGATGTTGATAGATATTTTTATATATTGATATATATGATCTAGATATATATATTCATATTATATATATATATTATATATATATATATATATAATATAGATATATATATTGATATATGTATACACAAACACCACACACACACACACACACCACACACACACACACACACACAAATTATAGAAAAATATATATATATATATATATATTTTATATATATATATATTACACACACAACACACAACTCACACACACACAAAAACTCACTCACACACACACACCCCACACACACAACAACACACACACATATATATATATAATATAGGTATATATATATATATATATATATATATATATATTATATATATATATATATATATGAATGTATATTTATTTTTTGTTATATAGGTTTTTTATATAGATATACATTATATATATATAATTTATTATATATATTAGATATTATATATATATAAGTATAATGTATTATATATATATATATATATATATATATATATATATTTAGACATATATATATATATATATATATATATATATATAATATATACTATATATATATATATATATATATATATATATATATATAATATTATATATATATATGAATATATATATATATATATATATATATATATAGATATATATATATGTATACACACACACACAACACATATATATTTATCTATATATATATATATAATATATATATATATATATTATCATATATATATATATATATATACATATATATATATATATATATATATATATATATATATATTATATATATATATGAGATATATTATACACCACAACACACACCACAACACACACACACATATATATGTATATATATATATATATATATACATATAACACATATATATATATATATATATATATATTATATATATACCAATATATCACTATATATATATTTACAATATTATAATATATCCCTATAATATCTACCACATTGTATATATATATCAATAGATATATATATATATACTCCCCATATATATATATATATATATATATATATATATATATATAAAATTTATATAACTCGGACACACACACACTCAACACTCAACACGCACACAAGCCAGTATAAATATATATATATATATATATACTCCCACCTACATATATATCTATAATAATATCATATATATATATATATAATATATGTATATTATATACTATATATATATATATATATATATATACTATCTGCATATTATATATATATATATATATGGCCCCACCACACACACACCCAGACACTACTCACCTCCCGAATATATA
>NW_028234404.1:45831645-45834145 GCF_977035675.1 Penaeus japonicus | reverse complement strand
TATCCATCTATCTCTCAGTCTATCTGCCTAATTATCACTGTCTATTTATCAAATCTGTTGATTTATATGCTCGTCCAAATGTGTGTATTTATATATTAACACACACACACACACACACACACACACACATATATATATATATATATATATATATATATATATATATATATATACAATATATATATATATATAGATAGATAGATAGATAGATATAGATATATATATATATATACATATATTTATATTTATATATATATATATATATATAATATATATATATATATATATATATATATATATATATATATATATGTGCGTGTGTGTGTGTGTGTGTGTCTGTGTTTGTGTGTGTGTGTGTATAGATATTTATATATACATATAAAATGTTTCTATACACAACATTTTCTCTTCACTCTCCCCTTTCCAATGCTTCATAAACCCTCTTCCTGCATTCCCTCTTATTTCCTATTTCCCTCTTCTATACGCTGTTTTCTTCTTTTCTTCATCTCCTCTTCTTTATGAATCCATTGCCTCGTCCTCCCTTCCACCTTCCGAAAGTGCACTCCCAAAAGTGTTTTTATTTTAACATTTCGTTTTTCTTTAGCTTTACTCCAATTGGCTTCTAATCATCGTTCTTGGAACACATTTATATCAATTTTCTTTTTTGTTCTTCGTTTACTTTCGTTTATCATTTGCTCTCTTTTCCTTTCTCTCGTTTTCTCTCGGTTTCTCTCTCTCTCTCTCTCTCTCTCTCTCTCTCTCTCTCTCTCTCTCTCTCTCTCTCTCTCTCTCTCTCTCTCTCTCTCTCTCTCTCTCTCTCTTTCTTACTCTCTCGCTTGTATGTTTTTTTTTCCTATTCCTATTTCATTCTTAAGCCTCCGCTTCTTTCGACTATTTCCTTCATTATTTCTTACTCTCGTCCCTCTTTCCCTCTCCCATCTTCCTCTTCCCCATTCGCCTTATCCCTCTCGCTTCCCTTCCCCTTTTGCGCTAATCCTCTTTCTCTTCATATTCGTTGTGTTCTTTCCGCTTTCCTCCCTTTTATTTGCCTTTTCACTTCTCTCTTTTATATCTTCCATCTCTCTCCTTCCTCTTTCTATATCTCTTGATCATTTTTGGTTCGTCTATGCTCATCCTTTCCTCATCTACGGAGTGTTCTATTCCCTTCTTCTTTTTTCTTTTTTTTCCCCGTCTTCTCCTTTCACCTCTCTATCTGTTCGGCATGTGTGTTTGTCTATCTGTCTCTGCCTCTGCTTCTGTCTTTCTCTCTGTTTCTGTCTGTCTATCTGTCACTCTCTCTCTATCTCTCTCTCTCTCTCTCTCTCTCTCTCTCTCTCTCTCTCTCTCTCTCTCTCTCTCTCTCTCTCTCTCTCTCTCTCTCTCTCTCTCTCTCTTTTCTTTTGACTTTGTCTCGCTAGAAATATAATCAACGTTTCTTATCTTTTATCTTTTCGCACTGCCACTTCCTCGTCTTCTTTCTCTACTTCTCTCATGAGCAAGCACGATTATGTATCACTCTTTTAATTACTGTTTTTCATTCGTTTTACGTATCCTCCTTAGAAAAGACGCTGTGCTGATGATCGTAGTATAGAATTTATTCATTACATTTTTGTTTCTCAGCCTCCCTCTCTATGTCTCTCTTCTTCTCCCCTCCCCCCCCCCTCTCTCTCTCTTCTTTTATTTGGAAATTTACTTAGCATCATAGACATGTACTTCGATCATGCACCATATAGTCTTGAAATACACCATAACATAGATACACGGGGAGCAATAAGTCATTAGAATAGCCTCTAGACTTGGGTGATTTGCTTTGGACCGACATTTCCCCTTTATCTCTACCTTTCCAAACTATCTATATATTTCTCCATTATCTCTATATTTCCCCATTATCTCTACATTTCCCCATTATCTCTACATTTCCTTATTATCTCTACATTTCCCCATTATCTCTACATTTCCCCATTATCTCTACATTTCCCCATTATCTCTACATTTCCCCATTATCTCTACACTTCCCCATTATCTCTACATTTCCCCATCGTCTCTACATTTCCCCATTATCTCTACATTTCCCCATCGTCTCTACATTTCCCCATTATCTCTACATTTCCCCATTATCTCTACATTTCCCCATCGTCTCTACATTTCCCCATTATCTCTGAATTTCCCCATTATCTCTACATTTCCCCATTATCTCTACCCTTCGAAGCCTATTTCAACCCTCTTTATCGTGACCTCTTTAACCGTGACGTCTTTGCAAACCAGAGTCAAACCCTTCCAGGAAGTAAGGCAGCCCGTGAGAGAACCTTGGTCACGCAGCAGCAGGAGAAGCAGGAGTAGCAGAAGGGAAGCGGGCAGATGATGATGCTGTTCCTCCGCTTCGGTTCCTTCCTCTTCGCCATCTTGTTTCTTCTTGGGGTGGGGTGGGGATGGAGGGAAGGGGGGGAGGGATCCTCTTGGCGTCCTCTTTCCGCGGTGTCCCTGGAGGTTTTGATCTAGG
>NW_028234404.1:45814145-45821645 GCF_977035675.1 Penaeus japonicus | reverse complement strand
ACAGAAATACAGATATCAAACGATGAAGCATAAGAAGAGAATGGAAGATGATAAGAAAATGAATAAAGATAAGGAGAGGTACAAACAGCTCGAAGATATAGAAAGAAGAAAAAGTAAATTAATTGATAAATAAATGAGATTGTAATGCAATTGAGAAAGGAAGAAAGCAAATGAAGAATTGTTTAAGGAGAGATGTTAAGGAAAATTTAATGAATATAAATTATAATGCATTAGATGTTAGATCAATAAATAAAGAAAAAAGTGTAAACAAAAAAAAAAGTTGAAGGAAAATACATCATAATAAATAAAATGCTAAATCAATAAACAAAGAAACAAGTAAACAGAAAAAGAGAGAAAAAAGTCTAAGGCAAATAGATCAAGAGAAAGAAAGAGTAGTAATTAAGAAAGAAACATAAAAATAAAGAAACCGAAAATAAAAGAAGATGAAACAAAGAAAAAGAGTAGAAGGCAAAAGTGATAAACAAAGAAAGATACAAAAATTAATGAAAAGAAAAAGAAAGATACAAAAATTAATGAAAAGAAAAGGAAAAAAAAAAGTCTATCATGTTTTTTATTTCAAAGAAAATATTTTCTGCGATTTAGAGACTTTGGAAATGATATTTATAATAATTATGATAATGATACTGAACATTATCATAATCACGATCATCATCATCATAAAAGTGATTATCATTACTTTCAGTTTTATATCTTTATCATTATAAAAATTATAATGATGGTACATATACTAATACTAACACTAATATTGATAATAACAATGCTAATAAAAATCAGAATAGTAACACTGATAATGATGAAAATCATAGTAAAAAAATTATAATAGTAATGATACTATTACTAGTAATGATAATATTCGTAATGGTGATAGTAATGATAATGATGATAATAATAATGATAATGATGATGGTAATAATGATAATGATAATAACGATAATGATGACAATGATAATAATAAAGATAATGATAATAGTAATAATGATAGTGATGATAATGATAAAGATAAGGATAATATCTAGAAGAGCTATGACAATTACAATGATATTAATGATTATGATTAAACTAGAATGATGATGATGATAAAAGTAATAATGGTATAGTAAATAAGGTGCTTATGATAACATTCATACCGATTTTGACATTAATGAGAATAGTGATAATGATGATAGTGAGCAATGAAAATAATAATAGTAGTAGTAATGATATCAATAATAATGATAATGATAATAATTATAATAGTAATAGTAATAGCATTAACGATAAAATAATGATAAAAGATATAATGATAGTAATAATAACAATACTAATAATGATAACAATAAAAGTGATAAGAACGATAATGACAGCAATAATAGTGATAATAGTAATAACGATATGATAATAAGATAATAGTGATAATAGTGATAATAAAAATGATGATGATGATAATAATAATGATAATAGTAATAATGATAATGATGATAGTAATGATTGTGATAATAATGATAATGATGATAATAATAAGAATAAAAACAATAACAACTACAATATTATTACCTACAATGTCAAAGATTTTCTTAACAACAAAACAGTATTAGTGGCAACACAAAAAATAAAGATAATAATAACGGTTAGAAACTCTGGAAAATAAGATTAAAGAGATAAAGAATGAAAAAAGAGAAAAAAGTAAATATCAACAATTAAAGAATAGCAAGAAAAATAAAGATAATCGGGATATGGAGAAGAGGAAGAATGAAGAAAAGGAAGAAAAATTATGAATTACAGTAATCAAAAATATATAAAGAAAAGATAGAAAGAAAGAAAGAAAATTATAAATATAAATAATAAAAAAGTAGAAGAAATAAAAAGAAAAGACAGAAAAAAACAGAAAAGGGAAATGAAGAAAAAGAAAAGGAAGAAATAAACAAAAGCATGAAAGTCACCTCCTTCTCAAATGCCTCTCATTGTTCACTAACGTTATCCTCTTTCACCTAATTTGGCTGTTATATCTTTTATCGTTTATTGTGATTATTTTCATTTCCTTCCTGTCTATGTTGGGTTTGACACTATAAAAAGAAAAAAAAAAGAAAAGAAAAAAGGAAAGTTTGTTTATTTACATTTCCTTTATCTTATTATTCATTTTTTTTAATTGGTTCTAAACATAACATTCTAAAAATATATGTTTTCAATGATGTGCGAAGACTAAAACAATTTTGTGTATTTTTTTGGTTATTTTCTTCATAAGTATGATATAATTATCGTTATTAATATTTTTGTCCTTTTCATTATTGTTCCTACTGATTCCTTGCTTTATCCTCATCCTTCTTCCTACCACTGGTATTATCAACACTATATACATATTCTAAATCGTTATCGATATCGTCATGATCTGTAATTATCATCACTATCATGATTTTTTATATTCTTATTATCCTTCTGCTTCCCCTGATTTTGTTAATATTATTATTACCACAATCACTTATCTTTCCTCTTTGTGTGGTCAATATTGTAATTCCTCTTGCTAGTATCAAAAGTAATCTTATTTCTACCTTTATGTTTGTAATCATTCAGAACCACCACCATTAGTGTTATTGTTCTTATCACTAAAGGCAAAGTCCCTTTCATTATGGTAAAAACGTAGTATTGTTCTCCATCCGTCATTGTAAATTATTTTTTTCCCTTTCTTTTTATTTGCTTCTTCTGCTCTTTTATTGTTCTAATGTGTTTTTGACTTTTGTTTTTTTTTCATTTTTTAAAATTATTATTATTTTTTTTTTGTGCATTTTCTAACCCCGATGTATATACCGCTTGTTATACGAAGTTCAGTCCTGACTACTTTTTTTTGTTTATTTTGAGTTTTGAATGAAAAAATAGTTTGAGTTAATGTTAGTTTCTTGGTGGTTGATAGATAATGATAATAACAATAAGATGATAATGATGATGATGGCAATAATGATGATAATGAGATATTGATAAGAGTAGCAATAATAATAATGATGATGCTGATAATAATGATAATGATAACAATGATAATGATGATACTGATAATAACAATGGTGATGATAATCATGATTGTAATAAAGCTAATGATAATCATAATGATAATAATGATAATGAATATTTTTTTTTTATTTAATATTTTTCTTAATTAAATATTTTTAATTATATTTATTTTAATTTTTTTTATTTTTATTTATATTTCTATTTTTATATTTTTTTAACTTATATTTTTTCATTTTATTTTAATATAATTTATTTTTAAATCAATTTAATTTCTATTTTTTCTTTTTTTATATAATTATTTTTTATTTTTATATTTATTATTATATCTTAAAGACAGTTATAATAATAATAGTAATAATATTGATGATACTAATGATGATAATAACAATAGTGAGAACAGTAATACTGATAATGATAATTTTATTATCATACCATAATTATCATAAATATGATCAATACCATCATCATTAAGGTTATTGATGTTATAATTATTTCTATTTTTTGTCACTATTGCTATTATCATTATCATTATCAGTATTGTTATCAGCATTATCATCATTACTATTATCATTATCATTATTATCATTACTATTATTATTATTGTTATTATCACCATTATTTTTTCTTCATTTTTAAATCATTGTTAGTATCAATTCATTAATTACTGATCTTTGTAAAAAAAAAAAAAAAAAAAAAGAGAGAGAGAAAAAGAAGGAAAGAAAAGAAACAAGGGAAAGTCAGAGATAAAACATCTATATAAATCAAATAGTTTAACGGATTAGATAAACAGATGCACGAATGGATATTTAGAGATAAAGTGAGAGGAGGAGAGAGGGTGAGAAAGAGACTGACTGAATATATATATATACATATACATACATATATATATATATATATATATATATATATATATATATGTATGTATGTTTGTATCTATATATATAATATATATAATGGATATATATAGATATATATATATATATATATGTGTTTATATATATATATATATTATATATATATATATATATATTATATATATATATAGAGAGAGAGAGAGAGAGAGAGAGATATAGATAGATATGTGTGTGTGTGTGTGTGTGTGTGTGTGTCTTTCAGAGAGATATAGAGTGAATGTGCGTGTATGATAGAGACAGAGAGAGAGAGAGGAACTGATGTATATATATATATATATATATATATATATATATATATATATATATATATATATACATACATTCTTCTCCTCCTCCTTCTCCTCCTCCTCTTCATCTTCCATCCCATTCTTCTCCTCCTCCTTCTCCTCCTCATCTTCATCTTCCATCCCATTCTTCTCCTCCTCCTTCGCCCCTCCTCTTCATCTTCCATCCCATTCTTCTCCTCCTCCTTCTCCTCCTCCTCTTCATCTTCCATCCCATTCTTCTCCTCCTCCTTCTCCTCCTCCTCTTCATCTTCCATCCCATTCTTCTCCTCCTCCTTCTCCTCCTCCTCTTCATCTTCCATCCCATTCTTCTCCTCCTCCTTCTCCTCCTCCTCTTCATCTTCCATCCCATTCTTCTCCTCCTCCTTCTCCCCCTCCTCTTCATCTTCCATCCCATTCTTCTCCTCCTCCTTCTCCTCCTCCTCTTCATCTTCCATCCCATTCTTCTCCTCCTCCTTCTCCTCTCCTCTTCATCTTCCATCCCATTCTTCTCCTCCTCCTTCTCCTCTCCTCTTCATCTTCCATCCCATTCTTCTCCTCCTCCTTCTCCTCCTCCTCTTCATCTTCCATCCCATTCTTCTCCTCCTCCTTCTCCTCCTCCTCTTCATCTTCCATCCCATTCTTCTCCTCCTCCTTCTCCTCCTCCTCTTCATCTTCCATCCCATTCTTCTCCTCCTCCTTCTCCTCCTCCTCTTCATCTTCCATCCCATTCTTCTCCTCCTCCTTCTCCTCCTCCTCTTCATCTTCCATCCCATTCTTCTCCTCCTCCTTCTCCTCCTCCTCTTCATCTTCCATCCCATTCTTCTCCTCCTCCTTCTCCTCCTCCTCTTCATCTTCCATCCCATTCTTCTCCTCCTCCTTCTCCTCTCCTCTTCATCTTCCATCCCATTCTTCTCCTCCTCCTTCTCCTTTTCACCTCCTCCTCTTCATCTTCCATCCCATTCTTCTCCTCCTCCTTCTCCTCCTCCTCTTCATCTTCCATCCCATTCTTCTCCTCCTCCTTCTCCTCCTCCTCTTCATCTTCCATCCCATTCTTCTCCTCCTCCTTCTCCTCCTCCTCTTCATCTTCCATCCCATTCTTCTCCTCCTCCTTCTCCTCCTCCTCTTCATCTTCCATCCCATTCTTCTCCTCCTCCTTCTCCTCCTCCTCTTCATCTTCCATCCCATTCTTCTCCTCCTCCTTCTCCTCCTCCTCTTCATCTTCCATCCCATTCTTCTCCTCCTCCTTCTCCTCCTCCTCTTCATCTTCCATCCCATTCTTCTCCTCCCCCCTCCCCTCCCCCTTTCCTTCCCCCCTCCCCTCCACTTCCTCCTCCTCCTCAATCCCCTCCTTCTCTCCTTCTTGCTCCTCCTCTTTTTCTGCCGGAGATGAAGTGCTGAGATGCTGCTGGTCGCGTCCCTTCGCCGCCGGAAGGGTCGCCGCGTGGACGTTGCAAGGGGCAGGGGGTTGGGGGCAGGGGGTAGGGGGTAGGGGGTAAGGAGGTAAGAGGGGTCTTTCAGTCTTTCTTTATAGTTGTCTGTTGTTGTTGTTGTTTTAGGACTTTTTTTTCTTTTTGGTTGGTGATGATTATTATCCTTATTGTCATTTATTCAAAATTTGAAAGTATTATCATTATTATTGTTTTTTATATTGTTGTTATTATTAATGTTATTTTCATCAGTATGGTAATAGACTAAATATTTTTTATTATATGAAATAATTATCATTATCATTATCATTAACATTTATCATCAGCATTATCATTTTTAACATTATTATCATCATTATAATCAATACCATCATCATGATCATGACTATCTATTTTATTGATATCACATAAATGCATATATCTATAAAAACATATTTATATTATATATATATATATTATATATATATTATATATATATATTTTATATATTATATTATATATGTATATATATAATACATATATATATATATTTAATATATATATATATTATATATATATATAAACATATATATATGTAATATATGTATGCATATACTTATATATTTATATATATTATATATATATATATATATTAAATTTTTAAATATATTATTATATGCAATATTTTTTTTAATATATATATTCATATATGTATATGTATACAAAAAAGATATTTACCACATACATAAACTAGACATGTATATATGTATATTTTTATATATGTATATATATATATATATATATAATATAATTATACATATTATAAAACATAAATACAAAAAAAATATATATATATTATATATATAAATATAAATATATATAATAATATATTATTAGATATATATAATATATATAATATACATAACATATATAATTTATATATATATATATATATATATATATATATATAAATAAATATCTATATATATACATATATATAATATCTACATATATATATGTATGTATATATATATATATATAATTATAATATATCATATATATGTATTATATCTATATATATATATATATATATAAAATATATATATATATATTATAATATATATATATATATTTATATATATATATATACTTTATTTATATACACACACCAACACACTACACACACACACACACCACACACACACACACACACACAATGATATAGATATCTATATTATATATATATATATATATAATATAAATTTTTTTTTTTTTTTTTAAATTAAATTATATTTATATATTACGATATATATATATTATAAAATACATACATTATCATATAAATAAATATTATATGTGTATATATCTATATATATATATATATATATATATAATATGTATATATAGATAATATAATATACATATTTAATATATATATTTATATATATATATATTATATATATTAATATATATATATATATATACATGCATACTACATAATTATTATATCTATTTATATTATATATATATATAGATATTTAAATATTATATATATATATATATAATACACACACACACACACCCACACACACACACCACACACCTCACAATATATATATATAATATATATATATATATATATATTTTTATATATATATGTATTCAATATAAAAATACAGAATATATATTGTGTATATTTTTATTATATATATATTATATATATTTTTATATATATATATATAATAATATATTATTATGTTATTATACAGCACACTATATATATATACATATATATATATATTATATATTTATTATATATATCTATATGATTATTATATATATTATACTGCATACATACATACATATATTAAATTTATATAGATATATAATATATATATATATATCTATATTTAT
>NW_028234404.1:45781645-45784145 GCF_977035675.1 Penaeus japonicus | reverse complement strand
CATTTTGTTCGGAACGCTGGCCCGCTGCGCCCTAAAATGTCGGTAAATATTTTGGGGGGACCATCCGGCTTTATAAGGTTGATTAGCATTTCTGGTTTGTAATAAGTCTTTAGACAGACACAAGTCTAAAAAAATTATATATCTTAAAAGAATGAAAGAAAGAAAGAAAGAAAGAAAGAAAAAAAAACGTCGAGTAGAGGGTGAGAAATTGAACTACATGATCTGTAACGTATATTTTGCGGTGAAATGATACGTCGTGGCCTCGTATCTTATGGAAATTGGCGCTTGTTTTTCTTTTTTCTTCTTCTTCTCAAACTTTGTCAAAAATATAAACATGTTTAGAATTAGGACAAAAGAAAAAGGTCTATGAAGAGTGTGTAAATTATTTGGACACCTCAATAGAATTGGGAAGTGGCGGGAGGGAGGGACGGGGGCGGTTGGAAAAGGGATGGTAGGGGGGTGGGGGGTAGGGGGGGTTGAGGATAGAGTAGAAGGGGGGTAGGGAGGAGGGAGAGGAGGAGGGGGCTGTACAGACCGAACCAAGCATTTGAACTAGCAGCCAATCAGCTCGTCCCTTTTATTTTCACGGACCAATCCCGTGGTAGAACGGAAATTTTGAGTGTGAGTCTGACCAATCGGAGATGAGTGTGTGTAATGTCTTACGAGCTTCTTAGGAGAGCAACGGTTGGCATCAGCAAGATACAGACATAGGGATTTATTCCTATGACTTTATTTTAGTGTTATTGTTTTATGGTATTTTCATTCAGCAATTAATTGTCTGTGAACATATTTGATCCACGAGCGTGCATTCCTTTTCTTTCGTTCTTTCTTTTAATTTCTTTTTATTTAGCTCTTTACTTGTCTAATTTTTTCAATGCTATTCTTAAATCATTTTCTAATTATGGAATCTAATGCACCTCATTTTCATTCCACACACGTTTCTGCATAATTGTAGAGTCACTGTTAACTAAGTATCTTTATGCCTTTAGATGAGAAGAAACGAGAGCAGAAAAGAAACCACGAAGAAGAGGGGGGGGGGGGTAAGAAGAAAAAAGAAAAAGAAAATCTTGTATAAAGATAATTTCATTAAAAGCAATAATGAAAATAAGGATAAAGATATCTATGATCTCAGCAATGATAAACATAACAATAACAATAATGAAAACAATATCAACATCGGTGATAGTAAAACAAATAATGATTATAGTGATAATAGTTATATTACTGAAAATATGAATGATAATAGAGTATGAGTTAAGTATAAATTGATTTTCTTTGATTATGAGATCTTGATTTTATACTGAAAGACTAATCTGTAAAAAAGGGGTTTTGTGGAGGTATAATTGTTATATAAAGATAGTCTGTTGTTAATGGGTGTGGTTATTAGTCTGACAATGGAATAATGTGATCTATAAGAAAAAATAAATAATTATAAGAAATAAAAAGTGTAAATGGCATCTCTATCTATAAGTTATGACGGGTGGGTGTATGTATGTTTATTCATTACTCTCTCTACTTTATCTGAGTGGGTGGGAGTGTGGGTGACTTTAGTGTGTGGGTGAGTGTGTGTGTGGTGTGTGTGTGTGTGTGTGTGTGAGGGTGTTGTGTGTGTGTGTTTGTGGTGTGTATGTGTGTTGAGTGTGTGTGTGTGTGGTGTCGTGTGGTGTGAGGTGTGGTGTGTATGTGTGTGTGGTGTGTGAGTGTGTGTGTTGAGTGTGTGTGTGTGTGTGTGTCTGTTTGTGATGATGTGTGTGTGTGTGTGTGTGTGTGTGTGTGTGAGTGTGTGTGTGTGTGTGTGTGTGTACTATCTCTGTGTGTGTGTTGTGTGTTTTTGTTGTGTGTGAGTGTGTGTGTGCGTGGTGTGTGTGTTTGGTGTCAATTGTGGTGTGTGTGTGTGTGTGTGTGTGTGTGTGTGTGTGTGTGTATGTGAGTGTGGGATGTGTGTGTGTGTGTGTGTGTGTGTGGTGTGTTGTGTGTGTGTGTGTGTTTGTGTGGTATCTTGTGTGTGTGGTGTGTGTGTGTGTGTGTGTAGTGTGTGGTGTGGTTTGTGGTTCTGTGTGTGTGTGTGTGAGTGGGTGTGGTGTGTGTGTGTATATGTGTGTTTGTGTGTGTGTGTGGTGTGTGTGGTGTGTGTGTGTGGTCTGAGTGAGTGGCTGAGTGAGTGTGTGAGGGTGTGTGTGAGTGTGTGTGTTGTGTGTGTGTGTGTGCGTGTGTGTAGGGTTTAGTGAGTGTGTGGTTGGGTGAGTGGTGGGTGTTGTGTGGGTGTGTGTGTGTGTGAGTGTGTGTGTGTTGTGTGTGTGTGTGTGTGTGTTTAGTGTGGAGTGTGTGTGAGGTGTGTGTGGGTGGCTGTGTTTGTGGGAGTGGGTGTTTTGTGTGATTGTTGTGTGAGTGTGTGTGTGTGTGAGTGTTGTGTGAGTTTGGAGTTTGAGTGTACGTACTTGTGTGTGAGGCTGTGTGTGAGGTAGATGAGATGTGAGTGATTGTGTTGTGTTGGTTAGTG
>NW_028234404.1:45754145-45759145 GCF_977035675.1 Penaeus japonicus | reverse complement strand
TGCACTGCAAGCACTGTCACAAGGCTCTGCACTGCCAACACCACACGGTAGGGATACACTCACCACTTTATTATCTCATATAAAACACTCTTTTGCCTTATATTTTAGATCATTTCATTGTAACTTTGCATGCAGGCTCCCCTTGGGAAGGTACCTCCCGCGCGAGCTTGCAAGCACAGCCGACAGATGTCAGGAGCGTCTGGGCTGTCGTCCCCCCCATCCCCCCTGCCCTCCCCCTCTCACACTTCCCCTTCACAGCAGCACAGCCTCCTCCTCCCGGCACACCGCCGCCGCCCACCACAGCACGCACACACAGCCCTGCCCGCCCCTCGGCCCGCCCCTCGGCCCGCCCCTCGGCCCGCCCCTCGGCCCGCCCTTAGCCCCTCCCACCGCCCCTGCTCCGCCCCCGCCCGCCCTCACACGCCCAGCCCAGAGCGAGTAGGCCGCCCCGCCGGCCAGGGCGCCCACCAGGCATGGACCCGCGGCCGAGGCCAATGACCAGCCGCGACGCCCGCTCGCCGCGCTGCCCGGCGACGACGCGGACGGAGGAGGCGAAGGCGGCCGGCCGGCGGTGGTCAGCGCTCCCGCCCCCCCGGCTCCCCCCCAGGCTGGCGGCCGCACGAGTGGGGGAGGGGAGGGGAGCGGGGCGGGGCGGGGCGGGGCGGACACTCCCGGGGCGCGAGACTGGCACTTATCCCCTCGATCCCCGGCACTGTGACCCCCCATCTGGCACTGCGGGGGGCGGGGGCTGGCAGGCGGCCAGGCTGTCCGGCATGTAGAAACAGGCGGTAGGGCGGCGCAGGCAGGCAGGCAGGCAGGCAGACGGGCGGGCGACACGCGGCCTCCGCAAGCACCGCTCATGAACTGTGGCTGGCCGCTCTGCCTGGCCCCGGCGCCTGCAAGCACTCGCACCCGCATGCAGGATCAATACCCTCATGCACTCATGCACTCATGCACTCAGCTGCACTCAACTCGCTCTCCTCCTCCTTAATGTCTACATGCAGAGAGTCATGCACGTCCTTAGCCTGCCATGCACGAGCCTCTCGCCTCTCACCCTTGCCGTCGGCCCGTCCATACATCATGCAGGGCTACATCCCTCCCTCCGCTCCCTCACCCTGCCTCCTCCTCGCCTGCTTCGTCATGCATCACTATCACTCATATTACCCCTCATCCATGACGTCAGGCACCCAGGTATGGTCTGCATGGCTACCCTCCCTACCCGCTCCGTCCAGACTCTCGCGCGACGGGAAGCTCTGCATGACCCATATACCGCGTCCGAGCCTCCCCTACTCGGCGCTTGCCTCTGCTTCGCTTCGCTCCTTCTTTTGCTTCTTCGCTCTTTTTTCGCTTCGTCTTCTTGCACGTTCGCCTTCGAGGAGGTTCTTGCCATTCTAGGAAAGCAATGCGTGATGTATATATATTTCCTTTTTTTTTTCTTTTTTTGTGGGTGGGTGGGTGGGGGTTGAGGGGTGGGGGGTGCTGACCCTAACCCACAAATGTGATCTAATTGAGGGATCACCATGTCACCACGTCACCACACCGTCACTGTGACTCACAAGATCGCTGCACCACAAGCAACTTCTGCTTGCCGCTCTTATAAGGAAATCCCAGATGTTTTTTAACCTCAGAATCTCCCACCAGACGCCACACTCACACTCGCAAACACACGGCAGCAAAGACCCGTGCCTCGACCTCACTATTCGACTTACTGCCACTTGTTAGTCTTGCCATCATGCACGTAACTCGGCACAGATGTTAGCCCTTGCATACTGCGGTCACATGCACACGCACACGCACACATACATACAAGCACTTACACTTACATAGATATATATAAACCTTTGCACAACTCATCCCTCCCTTCTTATACCACCTCCGTCGCTTTGTCTGCCTCCTCCTCCTCCTCCTCCACCACCTGTTCCTCCTCCACCTTCCTCTCCTCCTCCTTTTCTTCTTGCCTTCTTCTGGTGCTTACATTATCTCTCTCTCTCTCTCTCCCTCCCTCCCCCCCCCCCTCTCTCTCTCCCTCTCATTCTTTCTCTTTCTGTCTGTTTGTCTTTCTCTCCCTCTTCCCTCTAACTCTCTCTCTCTCTCTCTCTCTCTCTCTCTCTCTCTCTCTCTCTCTCTCTCTCTCTCTCTCTCTCTCTCTCTCTCTCTCTCTCTCTCTCTCTCTCTCTCCATTTCAAGTCGGACGAAGCATCTTTAGAGCATGAATAATGCCAATAAATGAAGATGGAACAACAAGATGACAAGATGCAAGAATGCGAGATGAAGTAAAGAGCTAGAATGAGGAAACAGCTAAACATACAAAGAAAAAACAACAACAACAACAACAATAACAAATAACTGATGTTTGAGAAAACAAGAAGGGATAGATTTTATTCATTTTCTGTATTTCGAATTTTATCTCATTTTTTATCTATCAATATATACTCATTCATTGATGTAGCTCTTCATTTATTTATTTATTTACTGATCTATTTTTATTCACTTTTATTGTTGATATTTCTGTTGCTGTCATTATCTTAATTTTATAATTATTTTATATAAATTTATATTATTATTTGTTTCTATCATGACTTATTACCGTTCTTCTTATCAGTGATATTTTTACTATTATTATTATCACTGTTATCATTATTTATTATTATTTTCATTTTCATTATCTTATTATTCATTCTTACCTTCATTCTTATTCCTACTAGTATTCCTTTTTTTATTATATATATATATATATATATATATATATATATATATATTTATATATATTGTTAATGCCGTTATTACTGTTACTTTTACTATTTTTATTATCATTATTTTTAATCATCATTGATATCATTCTGTTTCTTATTATTATTATTCTCATTCACTTCTTTATTCTTATTATTGTTTGTTATTATTATCATTATTATTATTATTATTATTATTATTATAGTTGTTGTCGTTGATATACATATTTTTTTTATTTCTATCATTATTATCATTATCATTATCGACATTGTCATTCTGATTATTATCATGATTATTATTATCAATATTATGATTGTGATTATTATTATAATTATTTCTATCATTATCATTGTTATTATCATTATTATTATTTTTATTATTATTATTTATTATTATTATTATCATTATCATTATTATTATTATTATTATTATTATTATTATTATTATTATCATGATTATGATTATTATCATTATGAATATTATTATTATTATTACTGCTACATTCACTATTGTTATTATCATTACTATTATCATTATTATTGATATTATTATCATTATTATTGATATTATTATCATTATTATTATCATCATCATTATTATTATTATTATAATTATCATTGTTATTGTTATCATTATTATCATCATTATTACTATTATTATTATTATTATTATTATTATTATTATTATCGCTATTAACATTATTATCTTCTATTATTATTATTATCATTATTACTATTATTATTATTATTATTATTATTATTATTATTATTGTTATCATTATTATTATTATCATTAGTATTATCATTATCATTATCATTATCATCATCATCATCATCATCATTATTAATATTAATATTATTATTATTATTATTGTTATTATTATAATAATAATTATTATTATCTTTGTTATTACGATTACCATCATTATCATATTTTTGGCATTATCATTATTACTGCTATTATTAACATTATCCATATTATCACTGTAATCATTATTTTTGCTAATTGTTATTACTTTAAAATTATTCTTGTTTCTTTTTTTTTCTTTTTTTTCATTATCATATCTCTCCTTACTAGAATGCCAATCATAATGATAATTACTTTTCTTCTTCTTTCTTCAACTGTTTATTCTTATTATTGTAGTCATTATCATTATTCTTAATATCATTATCATCATTGCTATTGTCAATCCTATCATTATCATTATTAGTATCACTGCTATTATCATCTTTATCATTATCGTCAGTAATAATAATATTATTATTATTATCATCATTATTGTTATTATTATTATTATTATCATTATTATTATTATTATTATTATAATTATTATCATTATCATTATTATTATCATTATTGTTATTATTATTTTTATTATCATTATTTTCATTTATATTATTATTATTATCATTATTATTATTATTATTATTATTATTATTATTATTATTATTATTATTATTATTATTATTATTATTATTATTTTTATTACTATAATCATCATTTTTGTTATTACTATTGTCATCATTATTATTATTATTAGATTTATTATTGATTTTCTTATCATCATTATTATTATCATTGTTGTTATTACGTATAATAATAATGACAATAAGAATAATGACAAGGGTCATAATAAACAGTAATGGATTTGATAATGACAATAATAAGGATAAAAAATAGTAATAATAGTAATACTAGTAATGAAAGCAATGATGATAATAACAACGATAATAGCAATAGATAATAATAACAATACCAACAATAATGGATGATAGCAGTAATGTTAAAAACAACAATAGTGATATTAATAAAAGTATTAGTAGTAATGATGATAATGACAACAATGATAACGATAATGCCTATAAGAATAATGATGATTGCACTAATTGTAACAATAATAATCAAAATGATGATTATGAGGCCATTAGACAAAACAATAATATGGTGATATTAGTAACAGTGATAGAAGAAATTATTATAACAGTAATGATGATACCAATGTTAATGATAATAATAATGATGATGATAATGGTAACAACAACAAAACAGCTATATTGATAATGATTATACAAATGGTAATGATACTATTGAAAGTAGTAAGGACTATAATGATAATGATAATGATAATGAATATAGTAATAGTAATAACGATAATAGCAATAATAATGATAATAGTAATAGGAGTAATAGTAATGATAATGATGATGATGATAATAATGCTGATAATAATAGTAATAATAATGGTAATAATTATAGCAGTAATTATGATG
>NW_028234404.1:45741645-45744145 GCF_977035675.1 Penaeus japonicus | reverse complement strand
ATAGTAATGATAATAATGATAATCAGTGTAATGATAGTAATGAGGATGATAATCGTTATAATCATCATCATTCACATCATCATCATAACTATCATTGCATTGATTATTATTGTTAGCATTATTATTACTATTGGTAATAATAAGAGGAAGGATAACAAAATCAATGAAACTATTCATAATGGTAATGTATTACTACACCTATTTATTATTACCATTATGATACAGATTATGGTAATTCTGTTGATTATCATAACAATTACAATAGTAATCTTGATAATGATAGTAATGATATTGACAATGATGATAATAACACTGATTGATATCTGAATGATGATATTAAGGAAGATGAGAGTAATGATAATAATAACAACATCAGTAACGATGATAAATTAGTGATAGAATAATAACAACGAGAGTTATACCAATAATGACAATAAAACGATGATAAGGATAATATTAATAATGCTAAAAATGAATAAAAATTATGATACCAATGGCAGAAATTATAAAAACAACATTGATAATGATGATGATGATATCAATGATGGTAATAGGATAACAATCATGGTAATAATGATAATAAAAAAATAATGATGATATAATAAACTACAGCAATAATTATAATAATAAGGACCTTTTTATGTTTTACTGTTATCATTATTATTACATTCATGATAATTATTTTCATCATTTATATTGCTATTATTATCATTATTTACATCATTGTTATTATTAGTATCATTATGATTATCATAATCAATAACATTATAATTTTTCTTACTATTATTATTACCATTGTTATTATTATTATCATTAATACTATTAGATTATTATTATCATTAATAGTACCATCATCATAACTATCATCTTTAGCATTATCACTATTACAGTTATTAATGTTTTTGTAGTTATCGTAATATCCATTATCATCATATTTTGTATCATTATCATTATCACTGTTAGCACCATTATCATTATCCCCACTATAATTGTCATTATTATCTTACTGATAACATTATCATCATTATTATCATTATCATCCTTTTTTTCGTTATCATCATTGATTTTTAAATCATTCTAATTATCATCATTGATATTGTCATCACCATTGTCAACATCATTTTTTATTATCATTTTTTTATATCACTGTCATTGTCATTAAGTTATTATTATAATTATCACTATTATCATCATAACATAAATCTATCTAGTACTATCAATTTTATTATTATTGTTGTTGCTACTATAACTTATAGCCATTTTTATTACTATTATTATTATCATTGCTATTATCATCGTTATTTTGATCATAACATCATCTAGTACTATCAATATTATTATAATTGTTGTTGCTATCTAATATCATTATTATCATTATTTATTACATTATCAGTTATTATCATATCATCATTATTATTGTTATCATTTTCATCGTTTTTTGATCATTTCATCATAATTATCATTATTGTTATATCATTATCAATTATTATCATTTTCTATCTCTTTTTTGTTATTGTCGTCCTTATTGTTATTATCATTATTATGATTATTATTATTGATACTATTGTTATTGTTTCATACCCTAATAATCATGATCATTCCTATTATCACTATGATTATTGCTATGATTAGTATCCTCAATGTCATTATTATCATTAATATAATAATTTTCATCAATATCATCACTATTGTTATCATACATATTATCATTATAATAATGATAATGCTAATGATGATTAATACCATCATTATCATCATTTTTGTTGTTGTTATTAATATTATCATTGTTATCATCATCTATATTATCATCATTACTATTGAGTTCTTTTTAATCATTGTTATCATTACCATTACTATTATTTTGTTATTGTTATTATCATTACTGTCCTTATCCTTACTATAATCTTTATAATTTTTATCTTGATAATAATAATAGTTTATAATATCGTTTTTATTATCACAATTATTATCATCATTATTAATTGTAATATTGTTATTATTATCATTATCAATATTATTATTATTTTCATCCTTATTATCCTTATTATTATCATTGTTATTTCTATAATTATTATTATTATAATTATCATTATTACTATTATTGTTACTATTATTATTATTATTGTAATTATTATCATTATTATCATTATAATTATTATCATTATAATTATTATCATTATTATCATTATAATTATTATAATTATTATCATTAATATTATTATCATTACCATTATTATCATTATTATTATCATCATCATCAAAATCATTACCATAATCATTATTATCATCATCATTACTGCTATTATTATTATTTCACAATCATCTTTATTATAATTTTGATAAAACTAGTGACATTATTATTGTTGTCAATCTCATTATTGTGATTGCTAATAATATTACTATTTTTCTTTACTAGTATTACTAATATTTCTATTAGTATTACTACCATTCTTATTATCATTAGTATTACTCATAGCATTGGCATTACCATTGTTATTAG
>NW_028234404.1:45729145-45731645 GCF_977035675.1 Penaeus japonicus | reverse complement strand
TTTTTTAATATTTTATACTTTCTTATCGTTTTTTTCTTATATCCTTCTCTTCCCCCCTCCTCAGCTTGCGTATCCTCCCCCCCTACCCTCCCCTGCCCCTCCTACCCCATATTTCTTAAATCCCCCCCCCCCCTTTATCATCTTTACTCCATGTCGATGGAATATTGACTGCAGAATGAGTGCAGTTAATCGTGATTGTTTTGCTATAGCATTGCGATCGCCATTGTTGATAATGTTGTTGTAATTCTTTGCAACATTGCTAGTGGACTGAGAGTCATGATGGCTGCATTAGCTGTTATTGCAACTGCCATGATTTTATTGTCATTGTTGAAATGTTATGAACAATGAGCTGATGATGAAACTATTCTTTGCGTCATTAATATATTTACAATGATTATCATTTTATCATCATTGGTAACAATATTGTCATTACTTTCATTATTGATACTAGTGTTATCATTGTTATTGCATCATCATTGTTGTTATTGTAATTACTCACCTTATCATTGTTATTATTATTATCATTACTAATATTATTTTATTATTGTTATTATTATTATCATTACGACTATTATTTTATTATTATTATCATTATCATTATTATTACTATTATTGATATCATCATTATCATTAATATTCTTAATATCATCATCATCATTATCCTTATTATAGATATTACCCTGTATCTATTGTTATCGTATTTTCTTAATTAATATCTATTACATATAATAATATTATTATCATCATAATCCTTATCATAATTATTGTTACCAATATTAGCGTAATTAGTATTATCATTATCATTATAATAATGATAACAATGATAACTATTATTATTGTTATTATTATTATCATTATTATTATTACCATTATAATTATTATTATATATCATTATAATTATTATTGTCATTATTATTATTGTCATTATTTTATTATCATTATTATTATTACTATTATTATTATTATTATTATTATTATTATTATTATTATCATTATTGTTATTATTATTAGTAGTAGCATAATTATCATCATCATTATCATCATTAGTGTAATACATTAGTGTAATTATCATCATTGTTATCATTATCATTACCACTATTGGTATTATCACTGTCATTATTGTCATCATTATTATTATCATTATCATTATCATTAATATAATAATAATAATAATTATTATTATTATTATTATTATTATTATTATTATTATTATTATCATCATCATTATTTTTATCATTATCATCATCATCATCATTGTTATTACTTTTATTACCATTATCAATGAAATGATGATTATTATTACTATCATCGTTATCATTGATATTATCCTTATCATTATTATTGTTATTGTTCATATCTTAATTTTAGTAGTAGTACTATTACTATCATCTTTTTCATTTTCAATATCAATGCTATTTTTACAGTTGTTATTATCGTTCTTTTTATAAATGTTACTCTTTTATATTGTTATCATATTCTTATTCGTTATCATTATCATTATATTGTTATAATTTTCATCCTCATTAATATTATTATCATATCATTGTCTTTTATCATCACTGTTGTTATAATTTTATTAGAGTAATAATATTCCCTATTGAAAATTATTATCATTACTTTTATTACTATTACTGTTATCATAATTACTAATATTATCATTGTTATAATTGTTATCATTATTATTGTTATAATTGTTACTTTATCACTATTATCATTGTAATTGTTGTTATCATCATTTGTATCATTATCTTTCTTTATTATTGTTTTTATTATGTTCGTTATTATATATATCATTATAGTCATTATAATGATTGGTAGTGTCATCATTAACGTTATCATTATTGCCATTATCATCATTTTTGTTATCACTATTGTTAGTACTATTTTATTATTGTTTCTATTATCATTGTTGTTATTATCTTTATCATTATCATTAACATTATTATCATTACGCTATTGTCATCATCATTATAATAATAATAATAATGATAATAATAATAATAATAATAATGATAATAATAATAACAATGATAATGATAATAATAATTATTATTGTTATTATTATTATTACTATTATTATTATTATTATTATTATTGTTATTATTATTACTATTATTATTATCATTATTATCATTATCATCAATACTATTAGTATTATCAATATTGTTGCTATTATTGTCATTATAATCATTACCATTATAATCAATACTATGATTATTGTTATTACTGTTATTATTATTATGATCATTAATAGTATTATCAATATTATCATTATTGTTATCATTATTATTATCATCTTTATCATTATCATTATCTTTATCATTTCTATCCTTATTGTTATCATTACTATCATCATGATCATTATCATCACTATCATCGTTGTCATTATGAATATTATTATCCTTATTATCATTATTGTTGCTGTTGTTATTATCACTATCATTATTTATTTTATCGATAATATTTTGTTGCTGTTGTTATTATCACTATCATTATTTAT
>NW_028234404.1:45686640-45694424 GCF_977035675.1 Penaeus japonicus | reverse complement strand
GCAAGCACAAAAGGGGAAAAGCAGCGAGAGAGCGAGAGAGCGAGCGAAAGAGAGTGAGCGAGAGATAGAGAGAGTGAGAAACAGTGATCGCTCGACTGCAGGCTTTATTCCTCGCCTCAAAAAACCCCCGGAATCTGAGTGATAAAACAAGGTTTAAAGAAAAGAGGTGAAAAAAAATAAAAAAAAAAATAAAAAAACAAAAGGGTTTCCCCTGGGCCCTTACCCAGAGGCCCGGGAATTCTTTGGCTTTTTGTCCACCCCTTTTTTGAAATTTCCCTTAAAATAACATTTCGCTCTCCCGTTTACTCTTCCGTGTTTACTGTTGCCGCGACTGTTACGGCCAGCAGAGTGTCATTGCCGTTTTGCCGATCAGCTGATACAAATATACTCATAAAGTTCGTTGCTATTCAAAGCACATGTTTTTTTTTTTTTTTTTTTTTTTTTTTTTTTTTTTTTTTTTTGTAACACGTTGATTATGATTCTCGGTGCAATTATTACAGCACTAATTAGCGACACAATTTCAGAAATTATTGATGAGGAGGATAAGTACAGCGACGAATATTACAGCTGATGATACTTACTGACGTTACACAATGCCATAATAAAAATGAAAATGTGATTGCATGATGATGTTGACTGAATATTGTCAATATCTATACTAATAATGATATCGTACATGGAAATGATATGATCTCATATTCACGGGGACCGAAAATGAACAGTAATCAAAAAAAGAAAATGTTATGGATATATTACATTATTGATGTATATTCTAAACAAAAGTGATATTGAAAATTCAATTAAAACAGTGAAATGAAATTCATACTGATGATGATGATAACTGTGATGGAAGTGTTAAGAAAATAATAACATAACAACCATTGATATTCATGATGTCTTTGTCAGCAAAATTATTTGATATGTGACTCATCAACTGATGCAGACACGCACGCATATGTAGCCACACATAGAGACGCACACATGAAAACTTTAAAATCAAATAAATATCCATAGATGTTACCATCATTCTACATACACATACACACACACACACACACACACACACACACACGCACACACACACACACATATATATATATGTATGTATGTATGTAGATACACACACACACACACAAAAAACCGCACCCCAACACACACACAATGTATATAAAAATATATATAAAAGATATAAATATAATATATAAAATATCATATATATATAATTTTTTATAAACGTAAAAAAATGTATGCATGTATGTAGGTATATATATTTTTTTTGCTGTATGTGTAAAACCCAACACACACCCCAATATTATATAATAAATTTTATAAATATTATATAAAACATATAATATAAAATATATATATATATATATATAATATATATATATAAAAATATTATATGATATATTTATTTTTTAAAATATAATATATATATAATTACATACATAATATAAATAATTAAATTAAAAATAAAAAATATTATATTTATATATATAAATTTAAAATTAAAATATATTAGTATTTAAATTAATTAAAAAATCTAATACAAATACACCCCCCAACATTAAGAATTAAAAATTCCAAATTAATTACAAAAACCACCACAAAAACAAAACCCCAACAAACCTATCTTAATATCTAAAATTAAAAATTTTTCCCCTGTACCCCCCAAAAAAAATATCACTGTCTAAAAAATTATATTAATCTCTATCTTTAAAAAAATCAAAATTTTAAATTTACCCTCTTATCAAACACCCATCCAGATTTCTCTCTATACCTAATAAAAAATCTCTCAATCTATGCCACTCTCTCTTCTCTATACCTCTCAACTCACACTGTCTCTCCCTATCTCTCACGTTTCTCTCTCACACACTCTCTCCCTCTCCTCTCAAAACGCACTCAAACACACTCACTCTCTAACATAAGATTAGACTGTCGTGTCCCACTTTTATGTAGCCCACCCGCACCGAACACTCCACCTCTCGCGCCCAAAGGCCGACCACATCTTCACCCTGAAACTGCTCCACAATTCCAGTGATAATCCCTTCCATGACCCATAAGAATCCTTATAGAAGTAGTAGTAGTACTAAAATCGCAGTTATTGTATAGTTCTGCAGGTCACTGGACGTACCTCCGCATCAACCTTCTCCAGCTCCCACCCCATTTGGTATGACGATTCTCCGAATAACTCGCCATAACGCAAATTGAACCAGATGACCACTGCTGATGCTCAACACGTTTGACGATGATGATAACAATAATTACATTGCTAAGTAAAATACAAATAGCAACGAAAATGATAGCGATAATAACAATAACAAATGTAGTGATGATAAAAGTAGCAATTGTGTTAATAAGGATTGTAATAGTGATAATAGTAGTACCGTCATCAATCCAACCATGCATAAGTAATACTGCTAGTGAAGGGTAAGCTGCAAAATAAGGTAATGATTCAACAGCCATAAAAGGATAACTATAATGACACCGGCTAATAATAATGCTACTTGTAGTAATAATAGTGATCATGAAGGTAACACACATATACACACACACACACACACACACACACACACACACACACACACACACACACACACACACACACATATATATTAGATCTTTATATATATATATTATATATATAATATATAAATATATCTATATTTATATAATATTTATAAATATATATCCATATTCATATATATGTATATATATATTATATATATATAATAAAATATATATATATAATATATTTATATATCCATACATATTCATATATATGTCATAAAACATATATATATATATATATATATATATATATATATATATATATACATATTCATATAATATGTTATATATATATATATAAATTATATATTAATAATATATATAAATAATATTTTGTGTGTGTGTGTGTGTGTGTGTGTGTGTATGTACATTTATAACGACAATAACAATAACATCAGTATCAATTATGATGATTAAAATGACATGGATGATAATGATAATGAGAATAATGATGGTAATATTAATTATTAAAAAGTTAATGATAATAATGGTGATAATATTGATAATGACGGTAATAATAATAATGATGATAACAACAATAATAGGAATGATGATGACAATAATGATAATGATGATAATAATGATAATAATGATAATGCTGGCAAAAATAATAATAAAAAGGATAATGATAATAATGATGATAACAATAAAGATAAAATTAATGATGATAATAATAAAGCTAATGATAATAATTAAGGTGATAGTAATAATAATAATTATGAAAATATTGATAATGATGATTACAGTGATATCAATAATACTAGTAATAGTAATGGTAAAAACAATGGTAATGATAATAATACTATTAGGACTAAATGATAATAATGATGATACAAATGAAATAATAATAGTGATGATATAATACTAGTTACGATAATTATGACAATTGCGATAAGGATGATGGTTATAATAAGGACGATAATAATCATGATGCTAATAGTAACAAAACAATAGCAACAATCATGATAATGATAGTGAATATGTTAATGATAATAATGAGAATAAGACCAAGAAGAAAAAGATAGAAAATAATTAAATACAATAACGACAAAAGCAATAGTAATGATGATAACAATGACAATAATAACAGCAACATCAATAGGAAAAAATGACAATAGTAATAATGATAATGATAATGAAAATAATAATAATGATAATCATAATGGATGATGTAAAGGATATGAATGATAAAAACAATAATAATAATAAAACTAAAAATCATCATCATTATTGTCATTATGACAAAAACAATGACAATAGAACTATGACAATAATTACAATGATGGTAATTATAAGGGCAATAATTATTAATGATAATGATATCGAGATTGAAACTAATCATGAAAATAATAATGATAATAACAATGAGGATGATAAAAACGTTGATGAATATTCTTATAATGATATTGATGATAATGATCTTAATAGTAATAGAATGGTTATATTCCTTATAATGATCGTGGTAATACTAATAGATATAATATACTATACTATATATAATATATATATATAATATATATATATATATATATATATTATATATATATATATAATATAACTATATATATTATATTATATATATATTAATATATATATATTATATATATAATATATATAATATATTATATATATATATATATATATATATAATATACTATGTATATATATGTATGATATAATATAATATGTATATAATATATATAATATAATAATATATATATATATATTATATATATAATATATATGTATATATAGTATATATATATATATGATATATGTAATATATATAATATACTAATAGATATAATGATAATGACAATAATAACAAAAATGATGATAGTAGAAGTAATAATGATTATGATAATGATAGTAGTGTTGGTGATAATTATTTTAGTTAGCATCATAGTGATAACAATAACGATTATAATGATATGAAGAAAAATAAGAGAAGAATGAAATATTTACAATGATAACTATAATAATGATGCTAATGACTACTAATAAAAAGCTATTCATATATGACGTAATAATAATACTAACAATAATTCATATTGCAAAATGTACATATACATGTGTATATATGTGTATATATATGTGCAACAATTCGTCAGAAAGAACATACAAAGTCGTGTTGCAATGTGCATGAACGTTTTTATTTTGACAGATCATTGACCATAGATGAAAATGAAGATAAATAATTTCTATCATTTCCACATGCAAATGCACCGTTTAGGCTCATTGCATGATGCTAGTGATGAAAATGATAATCATCAATCTCATAATCATATTAATAAAAAAAAAACTTATAATAACTAATTATGTTAGTGATGATGATAGTGATAATGTCAATGATTATGATTATATTGATGATAATGATAAAAAATATATTAATGATAATGATAAAAAATATATTAATGATAATGATAAAAAATATATTAATGATAATGATAAAAAATATATTAATGATAATGATAAAAAATATATTAATGATAATGATAAAAAATATATTAATGATTATAATGATGTTGATAACTGTGATAATGATTATGGTGATGGTGAGGATGATTTTGATGATACAATGATAATGATACTAATAATGCTAAAATGATATCAGCATTCTAATAAGAATATCAATAACCATAAACAATAGAGATAATGATCATGGTAATAAAAGGAAATGTAATAATGATAGCCATTGTAATAATAACAATGTTAATAATGATAGTGTCATTAATGATAATGATTAAGAAATAACAAAAACGAAAGCGCCGCCACAAATAATGATAATTATGATGTTGATAACACCGGTAACAATAATGATGATAGCAATAATAATAATAAATGACCAAATTGATTTTAGTGATAGAACAATGATAAGATTGTTAATGAAATCATAATTTTTATTATAAAATATAATGATAATAGTAATCATAATAATGATGATAACGATGAGGATGAGGATTATATTAATAGTAATAATAACAACAACTTCAACATGAAAGGTAATAAGGATGATATGAATAAATGTAATAATGATAATGATGATAATACTAATAATATCGATAATGATAAGGATGATAACAATATTCATGGTAATACTAGTGATGACAATATCAATTGTGATGATAATGATATCAGTTATCATTATCATTACTATGATAATAACATAGATGATAATAACAATGAGGAAGATGATAATGATAATAATGCAACAACAATGACAATACTAGTAATTATGATAACAATAATAACTATGATATGAATTATACAACTACTACTAACAATAATGATAATGATGATGATAGTGAAATTGATGACAATGATAATGATGATAATAATAATGATAATGACAATAATAAAAAAAGATGTTATTATTAATGATACTAGTACTACTACTAATGATAGAAACAAACAGCCAGAATAATCATTATATTAATATCAAATAATATAATGATTAAGCTGCCGATAACTCCCGTACTTTAGTTATGGCGAAGAAGATCGGTCTGAGTATTCAGGAATAGTGAATATTGCAATGGTCATTTTGATGATAATGATGACTGTTATAATGATGAGTAGGAACAGTAAGGGTAGTAGTATGATAATGAGAATGACGGTATTTAGGATGATGATGATGATGCAAATAATAAAAAAAATCATTATAATGATAGTGATAATGATGATGGTGATGACGATGATAATGATGGTGATATTGATACAATGATTATGAATTTTAAAAAGTCATACGAATCATAAAAATGGTAGAAACTGATGATGGAAATAATGATAATGATAACAATGATAATGATATGAAAATAGTGATAATGATAACAATATTGATCATATGATAATAATGATATTGATAATGATAATAACAACAATAGTGATAGTCATATAATCAACAACAATAATGATAATATAGATAATATAAAACAATAATAATGATAATGATAAAAACAATGATAACAAGAATTAAAACCAAAATAATGAAATTAGACATTAACAGCAATGATCATTTTGATAATGAAAATAAGGGAAATAATGATAATGATGATAGAAACAATGATAATAAAAATTAATATTTTTGATAATCATATTAATGATAATGGTAATAGCAATGACAATACTTATATGAATGGTAATAATGATAACAATGATGATGATAATAATAGTAATGATAAAGGATAATGACGATAATATCATGATGATAATAAAGTAATGGTAATAATGATATTCATGATAATCACAATAGTAATCCAATAAGTACAGCTTAAAGTAGCGATGATATTAACAATAAATGAAATAATGATTATCATTAGCAATATAATTATCAACAATTATTGTTATCATTATCATCACCATTATTATTTATCACTCTCATTATCATTATCATAATATTTCTAATATTGCTATTATCATCACCATAATAACCTTTATTATCATTATCATTATAATTTTCGTGATTACGTTCATTATCATTTTATTGTTACCATCCTTATCAGTATCCTGATTATCATATCGTATATTATTGCTTTTATTATTATTACCATTTTCATAAATGTCATTATAATTACTGATTTCATAATTGTCATTATTATCACTACTATCACTATCAATATCATCAGCATTATTATTATCATCATTGACATCATCATTACCATGATTACTACAATTACTAATACTATTATTATCAATATTATTATCATTATTAAAACTATGATTATTATTAATACTATTATTTTTAATAATACCATTATTATCCTCACCATCACTGATAGCATTATCATTGTTATCATCACTATAACAGTATTGACCAAAATAATAATGATGATGATAATGGTAATATCAATTATAACAATAATGATTATCATGACAGTAATTATCATGATAATGATATGATGATAATAAAAAAAATGATAATGATTATGAATATACTATTACCAACACAGTTATTGAAAATATTCATAATAAAACTACGGTTGTTAGCGAAAATGATCACAAAAACAATAACAGTAATAATGTTAATGAAGATGAAATATGGAATAATTAACAATACTGATAACAAACACGTAAAGTAAATATTATCGATACTATTAATATTTTTAGAAAAATAAAAATAGAGAAATGCTAAAAAATACAGCAGAAACAAACAAGAGTAAACATATCAGAGATGGAAATGATAATGATGATGATAATGGATATAACAAGTAATGACA
>NW_028234404.1:45681460-45686540 GCF_977035675.1 Penaeus japonicus | reverse complement strand
GAGGAGAGAGAGAGAGAGAGAGAGAGAGAGAGAGAGAGAGAGAGAGAGAGAGAGAGAGAGAGAGAGAGAGAGAGAGAGAGAGAGAGAGAGAGAGAGAGAGAAAGAAAGAGTATGAGGGGGGTGCGGGATAGATACACAGAGAGAAAGTGAATGAAAGAGAAAATATGTTTATAAAACAGCAATGCAAAGATGAACACGTATAAATCACTTATCTCTATTTACTCTACATTATGAGACAAGAATTCCTAGAAAGAAAAGAAGAACAAAACATTTATTGATTTCATATATCTTTTTTTTTTTTTTTCTTGTATTCGAATCTTGGTTAAGAATAAACACATGAGCTTTAAGACGACACGCAGCAGAGAGTAAGGAGAGAACAATTCTATTCATAATTTTGAATAACTTTTAAGAGATATATAATGCATGGCCTATTGCACATTGGACAACATTCTGCAACATCAGACAAGAAGAAATTAAAATCATAAAACTTCAGAAAAAAAAACCCACTTTGGATGATTAAGTAAAAATATCCACGACATCTCCCTCCAGATAAGAAAGAGTAAGAAAGAGAAAGATAAAAAAAAAAGAAGAAGAAAGGGGCATAGTAGAAACAAGAGTCTAAAGAGAGCAACCAAACTTGGCGATGTCTCGAGGTACTCTTACCCATGGCCCCTTTAAGAAGAATCAATACTAGAGTGGCCACGTGTCTCGAGATTCTGTAACGTCCTCCTTCTGCTGCTGGAGACGTGCTCGGGACGTTGGGTCACGTGACTAAGTCTTCAGGGGGCGATGGAGGGGAAGGGAGGGGAAAGGAAGGGAAGGGGACTGAGAGATAAAAAAGACAGAGAGAGAACTAGAGAGAGAGAGAGAGAGAGAAAAGAAGAGAGAGAGAAGAGTAGAGAGAGAGAGAGAGAGAGAGAGAGAGAGAGAGAGAGAGAGAGAGAGAGAGAGAGAGAGAGAGAGAGAGAGAGAGAGAGAGAAAGAAAGAGAGCTTTTTTTTAAGTAGAGACAGGGTACGAAGGAAAGTTCCCATTGGTACGTTTTCAGAAACAAAGCTACATCTTTAGTTTCATGAAGGAAGGGAAAGAGAATGATGTGTACGCGTGTATGTGTGTGTGTGTGTGTGTGTGTGTGTGTGTGTGTGTGTGTGTGTGTGTGTGTGTGTGAATCATGATCCTGTCTTCCGTAAAACACACTCAGGCAGACAGACAGCGAGTATCGTAGTCCGCGAAGAACTGGCAAGGCCTCGAGGTGAAGACTTACAAGTCTACATCTTACTGTCACTGTCTTCAGAAATGTCGAGGTCCGTGAAGGAGTGACCTGGTGAGGAGGACGTCGGGACGCACATCGAGGGGGCTTTGCATGCACTTTGCACCCGAAAGGAAGCCTCGTCAGGGAAGCCTTTCGACGTGTACACACTACTCGGAGAAACACCTCCTACTCCAGACAGATAGAATTCAACACATAGAAGCAGGATCGAGAGAAACCTCCATGACAACTTGCTTTTTGCTGTCCAGGAGTCCCAGCTACACAGCCGTGCAGCCAACTTGCAGCCACCGTGTGCATGGACCAAGCACGTCGCCAAACTGCCTAACAACACAGCCACTCGTGTGGAAGGAGAGTCATGCGCCTCATGGCAGTCTGGCTGCGACAAGAGGCTTTGTAGGGAGAGGGAAGGGAAAGGGGGGGAGGGTGATGGAGAGCTAGGTTTTGTCACACGAAAGGTCAAAGGAAAAAGAGAGTGAAAGAGAGGCAACTCGGCCAAAAAAGGGGAAAGAGGCAGAACAGAGAAAAAGTGTGGAAAACGACTGTACAGAAAGAAAGAAAGAAAGGAAGAAAAGAGTGGCACACGTGTCGCGGCGTCCCTAGTCATGCAGGCAAGGTCCAGCGAGTCGGCCGTGAGTCACGTAGGAGAGCTGGCGAAAAGCGTCTAGCCACACCGCAGCCATGGGCGGAGAGAGACCGTCTGCGAGATGCGTGATCCGTGAGATGCTCAGAGATGCACGACACTGCGTCAGCCCGCGTGCACGAAGAAGACTAAATAACGAAGGGCGTGCGTTAGGCGGCGTTGGCAGGTACGCGTGACAGGAAGGCGTGTGCACGTCTTCACGTCTTCCCGTCGCAGACTCTTGCTTATCTTCCGCGGCGCTGTTGAAGGAAGCCGGTGCAGCGGTGCATGAAAGCATAGCGGCACAAGCGGAAGACACACAAAGCGGCAGAGGCGGAAGATACACAAAGGACACCGATGCCTGCTTGGGAGGCATACGGATTATGGATCGGCTGGAGGCGGCTTCGAGAAAGTGGAGAGGAAAGGCTGTGCAAAAAGGCGAGCGCCTTAGGGTCACAGCCACCATACATCAAGTCAGGCTCGTGCAGCGGGCCGGGGCGAAAGGTTCATGAAACTGTCACGTCATGCAGAGGAACTTAGACGTCGGAGAGCAAGAGGGAGAGAGAAGACGGGAGGAGATAGAGAGATAGAGAGAAAAGGAACAGATAGAAGTTGAAACAGCCAAGGCATTATACGGGAGTAAAGCTTGCGACGTCACGGTACACTGAGGTACGGGCGGGGTACGTGAGTCACCGTGGTGGGCGGTGGGCGGGCGAACGGCCACCAGCCGTGGCCGCCCGCACCAGGTTGACAAAACTCCGTAGTTATGGCTGGGGCGGGACGCGCTGATATCCATTAAACTCATGATTTATCCCTAATTTGCTTTTTGGGGCGGATGCCATTAGCAGTTTCGAGCTGAAAATGTAGCTTCGTTTATTCTGTGTATCGCGATTTTTTTTTTTTTTTTTTTTTTTTTCTCTTTGTTATATAGATCATGGCGATGGTTCCAGCAGATACCAAGAGAGTGCCTCACCATCCCACAGAGATGCTCTTTCTCACTTCTTCTTTCTCTCTCTCTCTCTCTCTCTCTCTCTCTCTCTCTCTCTCTCTCTCTCTCTCTCTCTCTCTCTCTCTCTCTCTCTCTCTTTCTCTCTCTCTCTCTCTCTCTCTAGTGCCACCCGTTCCATCTTCCTCTCTCGGTTGTTCCTCATATTGAAATACTCCATTTTAATATGCTGTATCAGTCCGGTTGGTGCGTACTGCTGGTGCTTTGTTAGAAAAATTAAAACGCCACAGCAAGAGCAGCGGCACGCGTAATTTAGTTTCCGCTAAACGGCAGAGGGCTGCGGCCGGTCAGTGGCCCCGGGAGGAGAGTCTAGGGTGGTGGAGCAGCAGACAGTGTGACGTCACGGCAGCTTCGCCCCGCCGCCAACAGATGGCACCACCTGCCGCACACCCTACTCATGACGCGAACATTTATCGCCCTCTGAACTTTTTTTTGTTTGCGGTTTTAAAAAAGGCCTTAAAATTCCTGTTAGAGGGAGTCTTCGGTAAACATAAAAAAATAAATAAAAAATATAAACAATAATAGTCTCTCGATATCTTATGTAGCTAGGATGCTCAAGGTGTATCTCCGACTCAGGCATGGCAGTTCATGACGCGATGCTTAGGGAGGCTGAGTGCGTGGAGATATCATGAAAACTTTATCGCTTTATATAGAGCTTAATCAGCTGCGGGAGTGAAATGTGGGTGTGGATATAGGCCTAGAAAGCTCCAAGGTCCAATCCCAGTGTAAAATCTCCGAGATGAGATGTGTGGGGGCGGAAAATGCAGGAAAGAAACGCCTGCATGACAGTGCATGGTGACAAAGAGATGCCCAGGCGAGGGGCCCTTGCGACGTGAGGCGAGAGATGCAGCAGCAGCAGCATCCCTCCCTCCGTCTCGACAAAGAAATGAATAAAAGATACGGTAGCGGCTTACAAACATCCGGATATTAGTCAGCCCAGCGAGGCCGCGCCGAGCAATCAAGATGGAAGGAGGAGGACAGCCAGGAGAGGCAAATCGTGAAAGGTAAATTAGCTTAGTCTCCAGCATTACCTCGTCCTCCTCTCCCCCTTCCCTCTCTCTCTCTCTCTCCCTCCTTCTCTCTCTCTTTCTCTCTCTCTCTTCTTCTCTCTCACTCTCTCTCTATCTCTATCTCTCTCTCATTCTCTCTCTCTCTCTCTCTCTCTCTCTCTCACCCTTCTCTCTCTCTCTCTCTCTCTCTCTCTCTCTCTCTCTCTCTCTCTCTCTCTCTCTCTCTCTCTCTCTCTCTCTCTCTCTCTCTCTCTCTCTCTCTCTCTCTCTCTCTCTCTCTCTCTCTCTCTCTCTCTCTACGTGTGGCTGGTGGCCTCGGGTATCATTCGCTGCACGTTATGTAATTGCTTGCCTGCTCCTATGCCTCCTGTCTCGCCATGCATTTGCCCCCTCATGACTGTGCCGCCTCATGTCAGGTAGTGCCTCCTCCTTCTACTCCTCCTTCTACTCCTCCTCCTCTTCATTCTTCTCCATCTTCGTCTTCTTCCTCTTTCTCCTTCTGACTTTCTTGCCCTTCTCCTCCTCCTCCTCCTCCTTTTGTTATCGTTTAATCTACCGTTTATTCTTCTTCTTCGTATATCTTTATTTTTCATCTTTTTCACCATCTCTTTCTCTATCACTATCTCCTTCCCCTTCTCCTCCTCCTCCTCCTTTTCTCTCTCCTCCTCCGCATCTTTCTTCTCCTTCTTCATCTTCATATCCATATCCTTCTTCTCTCTCTTCTTATTCTCCCTCGTCCTATTCTTATTCTTATTCATGTTATTATGATTATTATTTTCTTTCTCCTTTTTCTCCCTTTTCTTCTTCTTCTTCTCCCTTTTATCATCATTATCATTAGCATTATCCTTTTTCCTCTCCATCTCCTCCTCCTCCTCTTCCTCCCCTTCCTCCTCTTCCTCCCCCTCCTCCTCTTCCTCTTCCTCTTCCTCCTCCTCCTCCTCCTCCTCTTCTTAGCTCTCACGACGCTGTTGAGTTTCTTCTCAAGACCACACCCCGCATGACGGAGTTTCTTTGTCCGTGCATGCAATTTTTCCCGTGTCTTTGCCTACGTAAAGATAAATATAATGAGGATATAATGATAAAGAAAATATATAAAAAAATCCAATATACATCTTGGTTTTTATGAATTAATTAAATGGAGGATTATGATCTATGATTTTTTTTTTTTTTTTTTTT
>NW_028234404.1:45666460-45668960 GCF_977035675.1 Penaeus japonicus | reverse complement strand
TGATGATACTACTAGTAGTTGTTGTAGTGATAATAGTATTGATAGTGAGGTTATATCTTCATATTATTATTGTTGCTATTATTTTTATCACTTTCTTATTGTTATTCCTATCATCATTATCTTATTAGTATAGTAAGTATCATTATCATTATTGTTATTATTATTATCACTATAATCATCATTATTGTGATAATTTATATTATAACACTATCACAATCATTATCATCATTATTGTTATTACTATTATTATTATCATTAACATTATTATCATTATTATTATCATCATGTTCTTGTTATTGCTATCATCATTACTATCATCATTATCATTATGAGTGATATTGACAGTCACATTTAGAATGAAATCAATATTAGAAATATCATTAATGCTGATATCATTCATATTTCCTCATTATTTTTCATTACCATTATCATTGATATTGTTGTTGTTGTTGTATAGTTGTTCTTGTGGTTGTATCATTATAGTTATTGTTATTGTTAATATCATGATTTCACGATGCAGCAGTAATATTTGAATTTGTTGTAGTAATAATAATAACATCACTATTTATTAGAAATTATAGTTGTAGCATCATCATATTTATTGTGTTTGTTATTAGTATTGATCAGTATTAAAATCATCTTTATTGTTATGGGTATATTAATTTTGTCATTATTTACTATTGTTTTTATTATGATTATTTGTGTTACTTTATCATCATCATCATTATTGTTGTGATTATTTTTATCATTATCATTGTTATCATTATTATTGCTATGATTATTGTCATCATCCTTATCATTGCTATATTTATTGCTATCAGTATCATTGTTGTTGCTATCATTATCTTTATTGCTATTTTCATTTTTACTGTTATTTTATCTTTTATTATTATATTTCTATTTTGACTGTCATCACTTCCATCATTATCATTATTATTATCATTATCATCATTATCCTCCTTATCATCATCATTATTATCATTATCCTCCTTATCATCATCCTCATCACCATTACCATCACTATCTTTAAAAATATATTGTTAACAGTTCTAACATCAATGTCTTTATAATCATAACTGTAAGCATTGTATCATTTATTCTTGCATTTTTCATAATCGTTTTTATACTCATTATTATCATTTTATCATTATCATTTTTTGCTGCTATTCTTGTTGTTGCGGTTATTATCAGGATCATTGCTCATCTTGTTCATGGTCTTATTCTTATTATAATTATTTCTATTATTGTTATTATCATTATCATTATTGTCGTTATTATTATCATAATTATTATCATTATTATCATTATCATTTTTGTTATTATCATTATCATTATCATTATTTATTACTATCGTCAATAATATTATCGTTATTACTATTGCTGTCATTATGAGTATCATTACTGTTATCATTATCATTAATAATATTATCGTTATTACTATTTTCATCCTTTTATCCTTGTAATTATAACTATGTTCATTATATTTTTTTTATCATAATTAATGTTATCTTTATTAGTTGTTGTAGTATAAATAGTAGTATCATTATCATCATCAACATTATAGATGTTATCATCATTGTTGTATTACTAGTGTTATTATCCTAATTTTTATTGTTATCATCATTATTATTACTATCATATTATCATTATTGATTATCATCATATTTACCATTATTATTGCTAATATTATTATTTTTACTGATACTATAATTCATTTATTAACATTATCACTATCAATATTATCATTACAATCACCATATTATCATTATCATTATCATCATTGCAGTTGCTTATTATCATTGCATTTGTTGTTGTTATACTATTCATTGTTGATATTACTTGTATTCATTTCTATTACCATTACGTATCATTATCAAGGTTATCATTATTACATTACGTTAGTAAGTTATTGAATGTTACTTTCAAGATTACAGATATACTTTGTGATATTACAAATGATGCAATTGCTATTATTATAATTTTTTTTTATCAATATAAGTATCGTAGACATAGTATATTATTAACATCATTGCCATTTTTAATTTTAGTATTGTATTTTCCTGAATTATTCTGAATATCAGGTTTTCTTCTGGATTTACACTTTTATTGACATATGTATATTCATTGGATTAATAATTATGTGCTTATGTGCAATGTTTAGAGCACATGTTTGGTATCGTTAGTGTTAGATATGTATTAGAGTGACCGCTATCCCTGATATGACTGTCATGTCATTTCTTCTATGGTTTTGTCAACGCTTCTATCATTGCAAATCCGTATTTTTTTTTCGGTTGTTACATTGCCATTGATGCTGTCAACATTCTTATGGCAATTTGTAGTTTTCGTACCATATTGTATCTCAATGGTAGTATCAATTGTCATGCAAATGTTATTATCGTGATATCATAACTATGTTAATTCTCATTAAATATTCACCATTATAATTAATATCTCATTTATTATAATAATAGTATAGTCTCCCCTGTATCTTTACACAGCC
>NW_028234404.1:45646460-45648960 GCF_977035675.1 Penaeus japonicus | reverse complement strand
AATAAAATAAAGTTCGAAGGAAACCAACCATGGCAAGAAGGATGACTGATATTCTAATTATATTTTTTTTTCTTTTTTTTTCATTACATACATGTAAATGATCTGTTACTGTTCTTAGGATCAAAACTTGATATTATTAAAAGCTTTTAGTCATTTTTAATCCTTGTGTTTAGGCGACCTTAGTTGTTCCGAACGATCAGTATATCTACAAATACTTTGATAAAACAAAAGTATAAAAAAAGAAATCACAGCACATATATAAACATACATACATGCATATATATATATATATATATATATATATATATATATATATATATGTGTGTGTGTGTGTGTGTGTGTGTGTGTGTGTGTGTGTGTGTGTGTGTATGTAGAACATCCCCATATACTATCCAGCCATTATCAACCCTCCTCTTCTCTCTCTCATTCTCTATATTTATCGGCCTCTTTTTTGCCAAAATTCTTCTTCTTCAGTTTCTTCTCTTTTTATTTATTCATTTAAGCTGGGGTCTCGGTCTTCTTGTTTCTTCTATTCTTCTCTTTCGTCACAAATCTGCCAAGCTTTCCTTGTCCCTTTTACTTTTTTTTCTTGAGTCTACCCTCCATCTACTCCTTTCTTCCCACTTTCTTATCGATCCATTTTCTTTCTTTGAGTCTTCTCTCTTTCTACATTATTTGTGTATAAATCTTTTCTCTCTCTGTCTCTCTCTCTCTCTCTTCATCTATCTATCTATCTATCTATCTATCTTTCTCTCTCTCTCCCTCTCTCTCTATCTCAACCACTCTCATCCTTTCTCCTTTTCCTCTTCTTTCTTCTCCTTCCAACTCCTTTCTATTTTAAATTTTCTTAATTTCTCCTTTTTTTTCTAGTCCATCTCCAGGTTCCATTTCCACCCCACCCCTACCCCCACCCCCACCCCCTCTCGTACCGTGACCAACCTCTTCTTTATGGCGCATCCTCAGGGAATGGGGAGGGGGGTATACGGGAGGGGGAGGGGGTATTCTTGATTTATTGCATCGATTTGGTTTCATAAGACAGTCTTGCAGATGTTATTGTTTGAGATGTTGCTGTTGCTGATTTCATTATCATTGTTATTATGATTGATATTGCTATTGTTATCGGTACTATAATACTATTGTCAATATCATTATAATTTTGTTGTCATGATGATCTTCATTATCATCATTATTACTATCAATTTCATTATTTTCATCTATGTTATTACTGATATTTTTTATCATTGCTATCAGCATTATTATCATTATGTTATAATTGCTATTGTTATTATTATCATTATAATTATGATTATTATCATTATTGGCATTGTCATTATAGTTATAATTTTCATTTATCATTTAGTTATCATTATTATTTCGGTTATTGTTTCAATATTACTCTTTCTATCATTCTTATTATTGGTATTTCTATTAATGTTATCATTAGTATTATCTTGTTATTGTTGCTTTTATCAGAGTTATCATTATTTTCCTATTATCATTATTGCTATTATCATTTTTGTCATTACCATTATTTTCATTCTCTTTAATACTGTTATTACATTTATCATCTATATTATTATTGCTATTTTTTATATCATTATTATTGTTATCATAGTTATGATCATAATTGTTATCATGAATTATCATATCCATCAGCACTATCATCATTATTACTGTTATTGCTATTTATAGTGTTTATGTTGTAATTACTATCATTATTATTACCAAATTATGATTAATTGCATTGTTATTAACTTGTGTTGCTATTATTCCGATTGATATCATTATCAGAATCATTGTGTTTTCATTGTTAGTTTAGATAATCATTTCTAGGATTATTATCAATAGTACTATCAATGATATTCATATATATATATATATATATATATATATATATATATATATATATATATATATATATATATATACATACATATATATATATATATATATATATATATATATATATATATATATATATATATATATATATATAAATATATGTGTGATTTTGTTATCATTATCATACTCAATATTAGGCCTTTCTATTGCCGTTATCAATATCATTCCATCTAATCGTCTTCCTTTTCATCATAATCTTTACTATTATCATCATGGCAAATATCATAATTATCATTTTTATCGTATTGTTATCATCATCACAACGACTATATATATAGTCATCACAAGATCAACTTCCAGTGGCAGAATATTCTTGAAATACCATAGATGTCAATGTTTTCATATTCATATTCTTATCATATTCATATTTTTTTCCTATCATCTAATGTATATTTTTTCTTCATCTTCTTTCTACTTCTTCTAACAATGACCATTGCTATTTTTATAGCTGATTCTACTAACAACTGAAAAAGTGCCTTCATAATTATAATAACCATTTTGAATGATCAGTATAAACCTATTACATACATGTTATTTATTTTCATGATTATCATTCTGCCAAAATTGTTATCAATACCACTGCTATTACTCTTTTAGA
>NW_028234404.1:45628960-45631460 GCF_977035675.1 Penaeus japonicus | reverse complement strand
ATATTTTCATAAATACAACCAGGTATACGATATATTATAAATATTAAATAGATATATATATAATATATATATATATATATATATATACTATATAGTATATATATATATATATATTATTATATAATATATATATATGTATATATATTAATTAAGTAATTTATTTATTTATTTATTCATCTATATATCTATTCATTTACATGCACACACATACACAGACACACATAAACACATACAAACACAAAACATAACATAACACATATCAAACACAAACATACATACACACACATTTATTATATATTTATATAGATATATATTATATATATATATATATATATATATATAATACATATATACATATACATACATATGTATGTATGAATGTATATACATATGCATATAATTCCATAAATACAACCAACCATACATATGTATATATATGTATATATATGTATATTATACATATATTATATATATATATATATATATATATATATAGATATATATATAGATATATATATATATATATGTACACACACACAACCTAAAAACACCACAGACACACACACAGATCGCACATAGAATCTATCTAATTCTTATTCTATTTATATATATATATTATATATATATATATATAGATATATATTATTATATAGCTAGATATATATGACTGATATTATGTATAATATATTTATATGTATATATATACATATTTATATATGCATATATATGTATTACAATATATATATATATATATATATATATATATATATATATATATAAGATATATATATATATTCATATATATGTATGTATATTATACATATATATATATGTATGTATGTGTTTTATATGTATGTTTGCGTTTGTATGTGTGTGTGTGTGTTTGTGTGTGTGTCTGTGTTTGTGTGTTTGTGTGTTTGTGTGTGTTTATATGTATGTGTGTGTGTGTGCGTTCGTGTTTGTGTGTGTGTGTGTGTGTGTGTTTATGTATATGTATATATATGCTATGTGTATATATATACATATATGTATGTATATTCATATATTCATGTGTATATATATTCAGATATATATATTATATATATATATATAACTATATATATAGATATATATATATATAGATATTTATATATGCATTGCATATATATATATACTTAATGAAATGTCATATATATGTATATACACACACATATATATACCAATATAATATATTATATATATATATATATATATATATATATATATATATGATATATATATAACTATATATGTAATATATATACATAGTATATGTTATAGTATATATAATATATAAAGATATATTGTATATATATATATATATATATATATATCATATAATATATATGTGTGTGTGTGTGGTGTGGGTGTGTGTGTGTGTGTGTGTGTATGTGTGTGTATACATATATATAAATATATATATATATATATATATATATATATATATATATACATATACATATACATATGCATTGGTATGTATATCTATCTATCTATCTGCCTGAAACCACTCCATGCCCCAGCCCTAGCGTCGCCCTGGCACCGTCCGGCTCACTTCCACCCGAGAGCAGCCGCAGGGCAGGGTTCACAGAGCCGTCGCCTCCCACTAGAACACTTCTCAAGGATCCGGGAGCAGGTACTTTCCCTTATAAGGTGGCGATTGCCTCTGCTCTTCTCAAGTCATATATCACCTCTGAAACGTCTTGGCCCACTGACTGTTCATAGTGGTGGGGACGCTTGATATATTGCGTCGCTGATATGCGGTGAAACTAAGACAAACAAGGTTATCTTCACCGTTGATTGCTCAACTACTTTGCCCATAACACACGTATCCAAAGAGACATTGCAGGTTGCATTCCCACATTTACGTTTGTACTCGGACACACATCTGTATGTTTGTGTTTGTTTCAGTTTGTGTGTCTATGTGTGTGTATTTTCTATGTACATGCTTGTGTGTGTATGTATACATACATATATACATATATATATATATATATATATATGTATATATGTATATATATATGTATGTATGTATGCATATATATATGTATATATACATATATATATACAAACAGACACATATATATATGTGTGTGTATATATATGTGTGTGTGTGTGAAACGCGCAAGAGAAATATTCCTGTGGCGAAATTATATCTCCCTAATACAAAGTTTTCTTTCCCCTCTTTTGGGGAGGTGGCTTAAATCTTCCTTCCTTCCTGTGCTCTCTGCATCTTCCATCGACCCATTTCCCCAATATATCATAAATGTCCGAAAGATTACGAATCATTCGCCAAGCCAACACCCCTTATGATGAGCCACAAGTCAATACCGCTCGTTTTTTTTGTTTTTTTTTTTTTCAAAAAATCCAAAACAATTCCCTCAAATAAGGATTCAAAAACATTCCTTCTCTAACCGTGGCAGTAGTTATCAGCTACCGGACCTTTCCTAGTTGGTAATTTCCCGTTGTAAACTATCTAAAA